>NW_024096746.1:0-262243 GCF_016545835.1 Crotalus tigris
TGAGTAAGTTATTAGTGATACATACATACATATTTTACAGTAACTCATCTGGGCCCTTTTACATAAAAAAAGTTTCACTTGAAACATGGTGATGGAAGTTTATGAACAGGACCTAGCCCTGGTTAGACCCTTTTCTCTCTCTTGCATTATGGTGAAAGGCCAGAAGATCTGATATCCTTTGACTTTGTGATGGTCCAGCTTGTTCAGGTGTGAAAATTTGGAGAGAAGTAAAACTACTATAAAACCTCATTGGAGAAAAGAAGCAAGCTCAACTATAGCCATTCCTGACAACAATGAACAATATTAGAGAGATGGATCTATACCTTTTGGTGTTGTGTACAATGATTTTGGCAAATGTGCAAACTGTGTTATTTTGCCCAGATTTGGGTCCACCTCCCATGTGCTACAACAGTCTTTCAATCTTGTGGGGACAATTTGTGCTCCATGCTGCCAGATATCTTTGCTTTATGTCTGTTTGCTTTAAAAATAATGGGTAAGCACAGAATTAAAATTAGCAGTTCCAAGAACCAGGAACTTTTCTGTTGGAATATAAGGGAGGTCTCTTAACTAAGGCTTTTCAAACCAGGTTGCATGGAACTCTAGGGTTCTTGAGAATTTGATGAAGTTGTGGGATAGATCAAAAGAAAAAAAAAGTTCAATTGAATGCTGACAAATTTGGTTTTTTTTTTCAATCTCTAGAGCTTTACTTCAGGAGTTTCAGGAATTTTTTTTAATATAGAATCAGGTTCCGTAGCCTTAAAAAAGTTTGAAAACCCATCTCTTGGACCTCTGTAGGGAAGCCCAGAGTGTGAACAAATGAGCACATACTACCGTTGTCTGGACTGTGAATACAGCAAGATCTAGAAAACTTTAACTCTTTAATAAATTGATATTCCTTGTACTACCTCACAAACCACTTGTAAGGAGGCTGATTTTTAACATTGATATCGTATTGTTAAGGGCTTCTGGCTGAATGCCAAACCCTGGTGACTTATTAATCTGTAATGTGTCAATTAGCTCTTAAATGTCATACCTTATTTAGTGAATTGGACTTGATTTGATTAGTTGATTAGATACACTTTCTGGAAGAAATAGTTGATATGTTTCTTTCAGTGTTCAGTTATGGCTAATGTTGAAAATTAATTTAACAGTGCCTTTAGCATCCCTAAATACCATTTTTGCTTTAGTATTTTATTGCTTTTTCTGGATGTTCTTTAATAAATATTTGCCTAATACCTTTAGCACTTTAATAAATATTTGCCTAATACTTTTTTTTTGTAATTTGCATGTGTGTGTTTTCTATGTTTGTCCCTTTAATTCTATTTAATAGGTATGGGCAAACTTTCAAAGTTTCACTTTGACTCAGACCAATTGGGAGTATTAAATCAGTTCATCAAACTAAAATCATTTGAATTTTAATTGATTTTCTAAATCAGTTTAAATGTTTGGAGTTGGGCCCAAGTCACCCAACTCTACTACTTAACCATGTTGGCATTGTTGGAAGTTTGTTCCTTTTCCTTTTAATCCATGCTATGCCTTTTGGCTGAACGTTAATGTGATACATGAAAGTATTTATAATAATATTCATGTTTCCTGGAGGTATCAGAACTTCAGGCTTTCCAGTTACCATATTTACTGGACAGGATAACAGACTCTTCCATAACTGAAAGTTAAATGAAATTGTATTAGAGTTTCTATGTACTGACCACTGATATTTGTGTCTTCAATTTGATAATAGTAAGGAATTCAGATCTCTAATGAGATCCTATACTCAATACTGAGCTCAGTTACCACACCATTTGCTATGTTCACAAGCCATTTCCAATGGAGCGTAATTCTGGCCTTCTGTCAACTCTTACCTGCTGCAGTTTGCAATCTGCAGATTAAGAGACAATAGGAAGTTACCACCCATCATTTCCCCAATTGAATGCAAGAGACATAATAGCCATGAAGATGTAGATTCTTTTCCAAGCAGAGATGCAAGCAGAAAAGATCTTTATTTGCAAAGAGGTCTAAGAAAGGATTAAAATAAATAGTTATGACTCTGGGTGGGATTCAGTAGGATAGAAAAATAAACCCAATACAATGAATTACATCTAATGAACAAATATGCATCATAAGTGACCAATACATTCATAAAACTGCTTTAAGCTATATGCCAAAAACCAACATTTGAATCCCTGAGAGCAGCATATCCCCAGCATGTGGCCACTACTAAGAAGGCCTATCGTTTAATCACTATACCTTGAGATAGGGACACGATTCACAACAGACTTTACCAGACTTCATCACTGCTTTGCTATCAATGACAAGCAACTAACAGTAACTGATACCTCATGCTGCAGAGATGAGATACACAAAGTTGTGCTACATAAACCATTATTAGGGATTATCTCTCATTATGAGGATTCCATTGTTAGCTATTCTGCACAGTATTCATCTAATGGATACTTCTGGAAATTATCCAATGAATCCAAACTTTCCCCCCCCCCTGCTGTAGTCTTACAATTCCTAAAATTGGCTTCCAAGGACTAAGAATCTTTATAGAGTAGATCTGGCCAGGAAAAGCACAGGGAGTTGCAAGAAAAGCAAAGCAAAGCCAAGGTGTGTTGCTGGAGCAGAATTCCATTTGTGTAATATCATAGCTACTCCCTTTGCATCCATTCTAGTCATTGGTATAGTACAAAGAAGCATTTTCCCCACAGGGCCTAAACTGCTAATATTGTTTTGAAATAACATCTATGAAAAGTTGTTGAAATTTACCCCATTGCTAGCATGCAAGTATAGCTGAATCATCTAGATCCAAGGATGTGTTTTTTTCACTTCAATAAGAAGAGAAATGCATTAACATTTACCTTGGATATAGTTTAATAAGTGATTGATGCATTGCCAGCTCATAAAATCTGATCAGTATCAACTAGTTAGCAAAAAGTGAAACCACCTGCATTGGTAAAATATTTGTAGGAATTAGATTTCAAAAGTCATTATCTAGTGCAGATGCCCATCTTGACCATTCATAATGTTTTTTTAGTCAACCCAAACTACAGAAGTCAGCAATTAATTCTTGCTGAAACTTACCTACAGCTAGAACAATCCTAGGATCTGCAGTGAGTTGCGTTTAATTCAGTAACTTATTTCCAAAAGCTTTTGTCTGAGTCATAGCAACTAGATTGTTGGCCCAAAGTAAACACTAAGTGGGGTTTTTTTTTACTCTATTTCATTCAGAATAGATTGAAGAGATATTTATCAGCTGACTTTTATGAATCAATCTGATTTATTTAGCCTGTAGAAATTAATGAGTGCCTATGGAGATTCTCAATCATCCAGGTCACAGTTGTCCCAAGGTGCTTTTTCAAACGAGAAAAAGGAACCAAGAAAGTCTAGTTTCCTTCTGGAAAACACACTTTGGGATAATGACATGTATAGGATTTATGTATTTAGAAATGACATGCTGCCCACTGTTTTAGAAGTGCACAGCTTACAAAAATGTAATATAATAATAAAATCAAGAAAGATCATGCATTGTAAATCAAGCAATAAGCAAGAACTGAAGACCCTTCTTGGATGAGAAGTGAAACATCTTCAAGAGAGAAAAAAAACAAAGAAAGCCCAGTTGCCTTTTGAAAAAAACATCTTTGGGACCACCATGATCTGGATGACTGAGAATCTCCGTAGACATTAAGCATTTAGTATGAAAAAATTAATCAGGAATGTGTTAAGATATGAATGAATGTTTTGTATCCACTTCTTAAGTGTTGCTAATGAGGGGACTTGTTTCAACTCCAGTGGCAATTTGGGACCAACCATGGCAAAAGCAGAATTAGATGTTGATATCAACCACATCTGTGACCAGATGCCCAACTGATACCTTGGTAGTTTGAGCCTAAAGTGTGAAAAGTTTTATATGCTATGCTGAGGACTCAACAGTAATTTGAGAGGCACCATTTATTTCTTAGGATGACTTATTCTGAGCCAGGTGCAGCTTCTAGACCCATCTTTAGACGCTGTCCAAATAGAATAATCCTATTTTAAAATCACTAGCTCATAAACCACAGAGGCAATAATGGTTTCTTCCTTATAGGAGCACATCTACTTTATTAGCTAAAGCTCCTTGTCGTTGATGATTTGGGACTGCCAGGAATCAAGACTGGACAGACAAGGCTGAAAAGCTGATCCTTAAGGGGAAATAGAGTTTCATTCAAAATAGGTCTATTTCTTGAAACCAGAAGGATGCTCCCTGGAATCAGTAATAATTCTGCCTGACAGATTTAGTTATGTAGAGCATTGAATCAAGCAAGGTTAAAAAAAAATTGCAAAAGGACTTGTCAGATCTAGTTCTTGCCTCTCCTCCCTCAATACAATTTAAAAGTGAAAAGGCATCCTAACTATCTTTTGTACTTCAAAAGTTTCTTAATACCAAATAACATATCCACATTTTTGTCCTTGTCAAGTTACACTGTAAGTCCTCCCGTAGAAAAGAATCAACAAATGGGGAATATTGTGCAGTATGAATTTGATAGAGGTAGTAATCCTATTCCAACTTGCCTTGAAGCAAATCCTATTCAACACACAGGCATTTATTTCCAGATAGACCGCTTTACCTTTTTTTAAAACAAAACAAAACAAAAAAAGGTTATGATTTGGCAATTGTCACACATTCAGCACTAGAGTAGCTCTCATGTGCCCTATAGTTGTGATAACCTAATTTTTGGAAACTGATTCTTCCAGACCAGTGTTTCTCAACCTTGACAATTTTAAGGCATGTGGACTTCAACTCCCAGAATTCCACAGCCAGCATTGCTGGCTGTGGAATTCTGGGAGTTGAAGTCCACATGCCTTAAAATTGTCAAGGTTGAGAAACACTGTTCCAGACCAAGCTTTTGTTTTGTAATCATCCTGTTGGTTCTCAGAACTGGACAGGTAGTTAATGCTACCAGCGAGGGCCAGCAAATATCCAGACAGCCATTGTAGGTAGCCAAGGGCTAGAGCAGGGGTCTTCAAACTTGGCTCTTTTATGACTTATGGACTTCAACTCCCAGAATTCCTCAGCCAGGCTAGCTCACCCTGGGCTAGAGTTATTGTCCTCTTTGCTGCCACCTGTTGTATCTAAATTGTTGCAGGTAGTATGGGTGATGTCATCTTCAATCTGCAAACCTTCAATATTTTCTCACAGCTTCTTTGATTTATTTTTCTTACTTCAGGAAATGTTTAGGAAACATAAGATTAATACACAGTATCTCCACTTGATAGTGCTAAGAGCTCCCCCTCCCTATGAGCATCAACCCTAGGAAGTAAGATTTAAAGGACTGACAAACCCTGTGGTACAGTAGAGGGGCTGCATCAGCTCAGTTTTCTCATCTGGATTAAGATTTTCCTCCCCTCCCACACACACACACCCACCCACACACACACACACACACTTTTTGGATAAAGCTGAATTTTTTATTTTACTTTAATTTTTTTAACAAACAATATTAAAATCAAGATTTTATACTATGGTATGTATGAGTTTCATGATTTAAAATAATAGAAAAACTGTGCTACCAATTTTGGATGAATTCTGGATAGGCACTGGGCAGGGACTAAAAAAGGTTGTTGGGGAATGCAACAAATCTAAAAAAGGTTGTTGGTCCTATGGCAACAAATCTCCAACTTTAGTTTCAAAGGAAGAGGTTATCATTGAAGCCACACTTAGCTTTGCATCTTAAACGGAATTTTATTCATATATCCAAGCAATGTGGGTTTTAATTCACTGTGATTCATGAACCAACTAAGCTAATGATATGAATGGCCAATGCAGACTGCAGGTAGTCCTTGATTTATGAGCACAATTGAGCCCCAAATTTTTGTTGCTAAGTGAAACATTTGTTAAGGGAATTTTGCTCCATTTTATGACCTTTCTTGCCAAAGCTGTTAAGTGAATCACTGCAGTTATTAAATAAGTAACATGGTTAAGTGAATCTGTTTTCCCATTGACTTTGCTTGTCAGAAAGTTGTAAAAGATGATGGCCCCGAGTCATAAAATGGTCATAAATGGGAGTCAGTTCCTAAGCATCTGAATTTTAATCACAAACCATGGGATGGTCATAAGTGTTAAAAAAAGGTCATAAATCACTTTTTTTTCAGTGCCATTGTAACTTTGAATGATTACTAAATGAACTGTTGTAAATCCAGGACTGCCTATATTGAACTACTTGTATCTACTTAATAAAAGAACAATCTAGTTAATTGTATTTATTATTGTGTTGGTTTATACTGCTGCTGCTCTTTGTAAGTCCCCTTACATTGAAATGGTCTAAAATGCTCTATTATTAGTAGCAATAATTTTGAAAGGTTGAAAGAGGGGTCAAAGGGGCCCTCTATGTCAAAACTGAACAGCCGTCTCTCAACAGAGGGGGAGGGATCCAACATCATCTGTCTCCACTCTACAACACAGTCCTTTCAGCAGTTCGAAGAAGGCTCCACACTCATTTGTACTACTCAGGTGACCTTGAGGAAACACATAAACCTCCAAGTGGCCTCAATGACTCTTTAAAACAGCAGTTCTCAACCTGTGTGTCGCGACCCCATTTGGGGTCGAACGACCATTTCACGGGGTCGCCAAACAACGCAGTCTGCCATTTTTTCCCCTTTTCCTTAGCTGTGCTACTCCCTTTTATTCTATTGGCTTTCAAAAGCCAATAGGAAGTGTCCAGGCTGACTCTGCCCTGCTGAGCCCGCCAAAAGTCCCATTCTGTAAACGGTGCTGCAAGTTGTCTGCAGTGATGGCGAACTGTCTGGAAGTTTCCACCCCTCCCTGCTGAGCAACTACTAAAAATGTAAGTAAAAGAGGGCCACGGGTGGGAGGTGGGAGGCCGGCGGGTGCAGGGAGGGTTGCTGGTGCACGTGAGGCCTGACGGGTGCCTTACCTCCCTTGGGCTGGGCCCCAGCCGGTGGTCAGCCTGCTCCGTCTCTGACGCTTGCCAGCTAAGCCTCGGCCAGCGCAGGGGGCGGCACCATGCATGCGTGGCGCTCCCGGGCAGGGAAAGTCCTCGACTTACGACCGGTTGGGTAGTCCTCGACTTACGACCTGTTGGGTAGTCCTCGACTTACGACCGGTTGGGGGTCGCGGCATTAAAAAGGTTGAGAACCACTGCTCTAAAATAATGCAAATGACCAACTCCTTCCTTCCCTTCTCCACCATTCAGTCAGAGCTGAAGAAGCTTCTTGGATGAGAGGTAAAACATCTTCAAAGAAAAACAAGGAAGTCCAGTTGCCTCTTGAAAAAGCACCTTTGGGACAGTAGTAATAATTCCTTGACTTGATGCCCTCTATCTGGCTTAGACTACAGTTCCCAATTTCTCATTACCATCATGCTATAGTATGATTTTTATGAAAAGAACTCTCTGGCCTGACTCAAAGATAAATAATTGTAACGCTAATAATGGAATGTTGTCTTCCTGTTGTTAAGTTATGGAATTCTCTGTGGGGAACAGCAAGATAGACAGTGAGTTCTCTATTCATTACTGCACCTCAACGATTATTTGAAGCAAAGATATACTTGGTGTGCCTGGAGTGCTTGTCTTTATGGTTATTCATCAATTGTAAAACAGAAATATAAAAAGAAATGTCTGCTGTGAAATGGATATTTGGGCCAGAGCATATGGGAATCATAGAATATCTGGCATAGAGATGCCTCAAATCATATTCCAGGTGTCAAACACAAGGAATGAAAGAAGTGGAAATCCTAACAGAGAAATTTCTTTTAAGGGTTTTGGAATTTTAAAAATCTTCAAATGTATCACTGCTAGATAGTCTTTTTACTTATCAGATGCTCTTTCCCATGTCGTCTCTTTCCAGTTCCTCCCCTAAAATATTTTTTCTGGTGTCCTAACAGATGAACATGAGCTAAATTATCAATGATGGTAATCTATGGGAAAGTGGTGCTATGCCTAGTTTTGAAGGTTGCTTTTCTGCCTGTAAAACTTGTATGACAAAACTTGTCTGAAACTATTGTTTGCTGCTGTCACAGGAGAAGACAGATTTTGCAAATTACCTTTTGATTTGCCATGTAGCCAGGAAAGGCCCTGCTCTAGCTATTAACCACTGAAGGACTTATCTAAGTATTGTTGACTTACAACAATTCATTTAGTGACTGTTAGAAGTTACAGTGGCACTAAAAAAAGTGACATGATCAGTGGTGGGATTCAAATATGTGAACAACTGGTTCTCTGTGTGGATGCTACTTCCGGAAGTCCATTCTGGGCCTCGGGAACAAAAAATTAGCTACTAGTTCTGCTGAAGTGGTGCGAACCGGCTGAATCCCACCATTGCTTATGATCGTTTTTTCACACTTACAACCATTGCAGCATTCCCATGGTCATGTGATTAAAATTCAGACACTTGGCAACTAGTTCGTATTTATGACGGTTGCAGTGTCCCAGGATCATGTGATCCCCTTTTGCAACCTTCTGAAAACCAAAGCTAATGGGGAAGCCAGTTTCACTTGACTAGCCTGTTACTAACTTAACAACTACAATGATTCACTTAATAACTGTGGCAAGAAAGGTCATTAAATGGGGCAAAACTCACTTAACAAATGTCTCACTTAGTAACAGAAACTTTTGGGCTCAATTGTGGTCGTAAGTCAAGGACTACTGTAATATACTTTACAAGATGGAAAGCAGAGACAGATTGCATACATGATGACACACCAAGTCAGTACTTTCCCTACTAGATGTCCTGCACTATGAAGTCAAGCAGAATGTTAAAAAGTGCAATGTTTCATTTTATAGAGATACGGGGGGGGGGGATAACAAAATGGCATCAAAAGTTGCAAAAAAGTCACATACCCTTTAATTTGGCAGCCTGGTTATATCAAAATGGGTGTGTTTGGACATTACTATAAACGTGTCTGGTTTGCTTACTCTGAAGTGTAAGCCCAGTCACTATGGTCTATAAATCATATTTTATTTTTGAGGGTTATGTGCAAACTAATCATCTGTGCCTTCATGGCTAGAGTAAGGAATGGTTTAATTCATTGGCATAGCATATCTGGATGCAAAAATCCAGATAACCATGAGAAAAACAGCAAAGTCTTTTCTGTAAATCTAGGCAGTGTAGATTAAGATGTTAAGGGGAGGGAAGCTTGTTCCCATTTTGTACAGCTCCATATTTATCATTCTGGGGCTGTGATCTGGAGGCAAAACTAGGCAGTGTGTCTCTAGTTTGATCGTCTAATGATGATGCCCCCAACCTGGCTGTGTATAGAAAACAACATTTTGGGGAGTGTTGTAAATAATATCTGGTGGCTGAGTTTGCAAAGTTGGCGAGTTTGTGAGCTGAAGCAGCAGCAGCTGAACAGAAATATTGTTCTGCCCAGGCATGGAACCAACCCACCTTTGCTGCTTTAGTCAATTAGCTCTGGGTGAAGGAACAGTCAAGGTCCACTGAAAGAGATATAGGAGGTTGCTACCTGAACAGTACTGCAAGTGCTGGGCAGTGAGCCAATGAAGCTCCGAAAAGGCAATAGCTAATTAGCTGCAGGTTACAGTGAGGAAAAGTCATTCAAACCTAGAGTCCCTACAGCCAGGGACAAATGAAAGCAGATGGGCCTTCGAGGTCCCTTCTATTGGTTTCGCTTCTGGGCTTATTGCCACTGCATTAGCTTCTCGACTTGCTTTCACTCCCCATTTTATAAGGTAATTTAGCATGCCTTGCTGGAATGTGTTGTAAACATGTTGAAGCAAGTGTAAGTAGGGGTGCAAAGGCAGGCTGAAGCAATAAAGGCCGAGAGTGGGGGACTTCCCTCACCATCTTCTTTGAAAGGACATTTCCAGGTTTGCATTTTCAGAATTGATTCTGGACTTTAGGTGTCCAGACCCTTCCAGTTATTGGGGTCCCCAATCTCAAATCCTGAGCAGTGAAATAGAAAATGATGGCACTGCTGGTTTTAAGTTGTTCCCCATTGCTAACTCTGCAGTGCATGGATGATCAAAAATGGGTGAAGATAATTGTCACTCTGCCTATAGATATCAGGTATAACTGTGGTTTTAATCTGCTACTTCTTTTGTTATAAGCCTTTGCAATGGGGTAAATCAGCCTACCACAATCTAATTCCTATAATGCCAGCTAGCATGGACAACACATAAGAAGGTCATCAACACAAATACATCTATGTTAGTTTATTTATTGGGATGGAATGTGCACTTGGAGAAGGAGTGGAGGGGCATTCCAGCAAAAGCACTGCGGTTTCCCAGAGAGGAGGCAGTACATTCCAGATAGAAACCCAAAATAAGAGACTATGCAGCTTGAACTGGATGGGGAAGGAAAGAAGAGGTTCAACGTAGCCACACCCTAGATCAGGGGTAGGCAACCTTGTCTCTTTTATGACTTGCGGACTTCAGTACCCAGAATTCCTGAACCAGGCTTGCTGACTAAGGAATTCTGGGAGTTGAAGTCCGCAAGTCATAAAAGAGCCAAGGTTGACTACCCCTGCCCTAGAATCTCCCAGGATATCTCTATTAGATTAGAAGGTTATAGCTTTAGTCTGGTGAGGTTCTATCTACTGGGTGCAAACAGATAAAGAACTGGGTTCATTTGGTTTTCATATGTCATATTTGGGCTTGGGTCTGACATATATTTATTTAATCTGTATAGCCCCCAATCTCTCCAAGGGACACTAGATGGCAAACAATACAAAAATAAAATTGAAATCAATTGCAACACAAATACAAACATTAAAATACAAAGCACCTGGGGAAGGCATCAACACTGACAGTTTCTAACACCACCAGGAAATGGACCCCTTTACAAACACAAGGCCCCATATTTGGGCACTAAATGATCTGAAAGGACTAATAATATCTCATAATACTTTTTTTCACCAGCAGTCTTACAGTTCATTAGTCCCACAAAAGTCTAACCAGGCATATAGTCTTTGTTCTGCGTTAGGCTAAGCCTTAATGTGATGTTTTCTGTGATGTGTGAACAAGTATTTGTAAACTGGAAACCATAGTATTAGCTTAGCATTGGGTGAACCTAACCATTAAATGTTACTCAAAAGACATGCTTAAAACAAACCATAGCTTAGCATGGCATGTAGGTAGCCAGGATATCTTTGTTCATGTACAGAAAGATAAGAAATCTGTATTTTCCAACATCAGCAGCTGGCTTTTCTAATGTAACAATGCAAACAGCAGCATTTATGAATGTTTTATCTTCTCACCATTCTTTTAGCCCACTTCAAATAAACTTATTCTTCACTTTGCTCCGATTCTCGATCCCTTTCAGAAGTTTGGTTATAGAAAGAAGTAATTCATTACAAATGCCTACTAACTACAAACTGTACTGAAGCAATAAAGGAACTTTAGAATAGCATAACTCACAACATTCTTCAACACATGGCCTGCATTCTTGAAGGCAAGGGAAGACATGTAGGCTAAAACTGGAGAAGACCTTAATCCATAGGCTTTTCTCCAGAACAGGTGAAAATACCAGCATTTGTTTTGTCATTGACTTTTGTTAACAGATTCAGCTCCGAAGAATAACATATGATTATATCTTCATATGACCTAATAGTGACCTAATAGGCTTAAATCATCCTGTTGTAGTGCTTTTCCCCTTAGGTCACAGTATCCAAAGACTGCTATAAGGTAGGTATAAAATCTATTGTGCTTCCCTGCCTATTACACTGGAGACGAAGTCTAGTAACCTGTAGTGGGTGTGGTTCTTAGAGGCCATTTTAATGCAGGCATGCCCTTCTCTTTGGCTTGTAGTAAGCTTTCTCTGTCACCTTTCAGCTTTAGAGTTCTCTAAGCAGCCGGGCACATTGCTGTATTAAAATCATGCTAGTATCAGATTGCTAAACTGGTTCTTATTGGATTGGTAAATGTAAAAGAGTACTTGCTGATTTTACTGTGCTAGTCATTGCTGACTGTAGGGGGCAGTTCTCATCTCCATTCCAATGCCATTGAGCCAGCACTGTCTGAAGACGTTTCCGTGGTCACGTGGGCAGCATGACATCATGCAGCACTATTTCCTTCCCACTGAAGTGGTACCTATTTATCTACTTGCATTTGCATGCTTTTGAACTGCTAGGTTGGCAGATGCTAGGGTGAGGGTGGGAGCTCACCCCATCAAGTGGCGCTTGGATCTTGAACCTGGGCTATCGGCTTTCCGTCTGAACCACTGAGCCACCACACCACCATTATTGGTTTAGGGCAAGATTAAATAGATTAACAGAGGAAAGACCAGACCAACGTCCCCTGCCCTGCTGAACTGAGCCCAGTGGAACCTGAAGGTCAGCATAAGCTGCCTATAAAAAGAAAGAAAAGGCAAAAGAGCAAAATGACTCCTGCTTGTGAGTCAGATTTTTCCCCCTACTTTATTCAGCTTCAGTGATCACTGAATAGGCATAAGAGAAAGAATAAAGGAAAGTGTCTGGAGATATTAGGTAGAGTCCAGCAACTGGACCAGAAGTTCTCTACCTACAAATACAGGACCTATACTTACCTTTCACCTGCGGTGGTTTTGAGTGGTGGAGAGAGAATGCAGTAAATCCAGAAGAATCAACCATTTGCTTAGCTGATCATAGGCTGCATATGCAAAATCAGGATGGTACCCGTGGGACTGAAAGAGGCAGGATAGAGATTGGCAGGGGAGGAGGCTGTTGCTGATATCACATGGGTATAATTTTCATCTTATTCAAAAATGGGTGGAAAACACTTCAACTCAGTGGTAGGGAAAGACCCGTGATTGGAGGGTTTTATTTGTAAAACATACTTTAATGAGAGTAAATGAATACTGGGAGTTTTAGTTCAGCAACTTCTGGAGGTCTTCCCATCCCCATATATATTTCTAAATCGAGGGTACTGCAACCTTCACTTCCAGGATGGCAAATCTTTTGCAGAGGTCAGCTTAAAAGCATGTCTCAGCTGCAGTTTTAATAAATAGTTTAATAAATAATGAAGTGGATGGATCGGCATGATTTATAAAGATGTAAGCTGAGCTATGAGGATGATGTGAAAGGCTAATGTAAGGGGGATAGAACATTTTTGCTCCTAAATATTGTCATACAGAGGCATTGTTCAGAGGCCACTTTCTTACATTAATTAAATGGGTGCACTACTGCTGATTTTATTAGAAAAGATGAGTGAGTCTGTCTGAGTGCATTATGAAATGACGTGAATCTTTGCCCAGAATACATAATGGATGCTTTTTTTAAAATTAGAAAAAGGGGTCAATAATAATTATTATTTTGTCTGTGTCTTTCTCCTGGCTGTCTGTTTGCACTTGAAGAAGGGATAGAATACAGAATTCCAACCAGACTAAAGAATTTCCAGGTTAATTCTGATGATTTCCATCCTAGTTCATGGACATTGATTCATGCTGGAGAAATTTTGTCTAAAGCATCAGCTAGTTTTCCCCCATCCCCTTCTCAGGATACCATCCTATTAACAATAGCAGTCCATGGGGCGACAGAATTAAGATTTATTTATTTATTATGAAATTTACTTGCTATAATCTCATATCCAACAACTCCAATATTAAATCTTCCAGGGCAGATTGCTACAAGACAAAGGTTCTTAATTTGGGGTGTCTGTTTCAAGGTCGCTTGGGAGCCCATGAATGTAGACAGGAAAAAAATGTATTTCATTTTCACATATATATTACTATATTGCTTATTGGTTGTTGTTTTTTAAATCTTTTGATCACTGAACATACATTAAATGGTTTCCTTTGTAACAGGGTCCATATCTAGGTATTTTATTTTATGCATTTAAATATTTCAACTTCTCACCTCAGGATTCCACTATACAGCAGTGATGGCGAACCTTTTAGAGACCGAGTGCCCAAATTGCAAACCCAAACCCACTTATTTATCACCAGGTGCCAGGTGGGCATGGCTCACTGGGTAGGCGTGGCTGTGGTGGTCATGGCAGAATGGGTGGGCATGACCAAGGTGGGTGTGGTCACCTTGATGTTGCTCATGGGCAGGGACTCCTGTGGGGGCCGGACAGGGTTGGGGGAGATCCAGGGGGTCTCTGGTGGGTGGGACAGTGGTCAAGAGGCTCATCCTGTGGGGTGAGGGGAGGCGAGGCAGGGTGGGGTGCCATTGCTGCAGGGCAAGGCAAGAAATGGGCCAGGGTGGCTGCTGCCTGACACTATTGGCCCCACACACAGAGGCCAGCGAGCGCATGGGGGCTGATAGTGTCCATCAGCAGCCACAGCCTGCCTGCCTCTCAACTGGTGCACTCTGGGGCTCCGCACCCCACTGTCAGAAGTTCAGAGAAGCCGCCTCTGAACTCGATGGCTGGCCAACAGATGAGGAGGCGATGCAGTGGTTCATGCCCTGGAAAAGGAGACCATGTGAGGACAGGAGGGATGGGACGGGGTGGAGGGAAACTAGCCGTGCTGGGATGCATCTGGCCACGTGGGACCTTGGTGAGTTAGTGGGTGGCTGCTTGAAGAGGGACGGTTGCCATCTCCGGGGCATGGTGCGTGTGCCCACAGAAAGGGCTCTGAGTGCTGCCTATGGCACGCGTGCCATAGGTTTGCCACCACTGCTATAGAGCATCGCATACCAAAACAACCAGACATAAAGATAGTTCCCCCCCCCATGCCATGACTCTGCTGAACATTTAATTCCCACAGCACTGTGTCATTTCTTTTCTTTTCTCATCTTTCTATTATTTCCCCCTTATTGGTTTCTTATGATTTATCAATTGTTGTTTGTAACTTATGATTAATGATTGTAAATATGATTTATGACCTATTACTTGCTCTTTATTTGTACACTATGAGTTTATGCACCGGAGAAAAAATTCTCGTGTGTCCAATCCCACTTGGCCAATAATTCTATTCTATTCTATTCTATTCTATTCTATTCTATTCTATTCTATTCTATTCTATTCTATTCTATTCTATTCTATTCTATTCTATTCTATTCCATTTTATTCTTATTCCATTCCATTCCATTGTTAATTTTTCTCATAGATGTATACAAAGATATGATAATATTGGCTGCCGTGTTCTTTTCCTTTTTCACAGGGTATGCATGCTGGGCTATACTGCATAGCAAAATCTATTTCTTCAGTATGGCTTGTTAACTGCTAAATTTTAAATATGTATGTTCATATTGCAAACCAATTGGGAGGGGTTTTTTCATGTGAAAACTGGTTGAAAGACTTTTCCTTTTAATTCTGAGAACAGTTGTTTCCTACGTCTCTCATTCTCATAATCTTACATTTCTCAAACTCTTGTTTTTTTCCATTCCCGCTGGCTATTATGAAGGAATTATTTATTTTTGGCAATATGCTAATGGCACACCCATTTTTCTTATCACCTAACGATGGATTCCAAGTCACCGTTTGGGAATTGCTCTTTGTCAGCACGCACGCACACAGACACACACACACACACACACACTTTTTATAATAAATTGTACAGAAGATGTTATGTATTTTCATAACAAAAGAAATGAGGAATTGTAAATCATATACTTTTGACTTTAAGAAAAGAAACAAGATTGTCAGACTCGTATTTATGAGATTCCATGTTTATTCCTCAATTGCTTGCTCCTTAAGTAGAGGTATATAAACTCAGATACAAAGAGCATACTTTGGCTCCCAAATCCTTTAGTGGAAACCTCACTTACACAATAGCTAGATCTCTCAGATGTGTCTCTCCCACCCACCAAATGATGACTCAGCTCAGGCACAGAGCTTCATTCAGTTATGGCAGAGGGGAGAAGGGGAGAAAAAGTTCATTGAACATCTGCTTTTCCTGATGATGAAGTAGTTGGTCACTCCCTGACTTGGGAGATGACTTTGGTTGCTTTTGTTGCTGCTGACTGAAGTGGCAGCCGGCAGCTCCTTCCACGCTATTTGTTTATTTATTTATTTTCTTAAGAATGAGAGGATGAGTTAAGAGGGCTGCTAAACATGACAGTCCCAAGGTAGCTGCTTCTCCTGCCTTCACTTTTTGTATACCATTGCTGCCAACTTTTAAAAATTTTATATGGTTAAAAAAGGAGGAAAGTATTAAATACATGGTGATGATATTAACTGCACTGAAATAGTCACAATTAATTAGGATTACCAGTTAAATTACATGATGTTTCTTTGTTTTGTGTTTAGTCATGAGGAGGTTGGTATTTACCAACAGCTGAATGTACTCGTGCTATATGGTGTAATTCCTTGCAATATGTTAATTTCTTTTTAGTTCCAGATCAGAGATGAGCGCAAACTGAACTCAATAAACACAATAACTTCACCTCATGCGCCCCCCCCATCTTTTGGATTACCAGCTCCTGGAAAGATCAGGTTGAACCCTCAGCCCCCCCAAATTGTGCACCACCTTGTCTAAAGGACTGAGAATGGCTATTTCTATTTCTTCATACGAAAACAGGCTTTATCCCTACACAGAACTGATACAATGAAATTAAAAGGTTCCCATGGAATATGTCACTTCAAGAAAGTCTTTTGCAGTTTAGACCTGTATTTAATCAGTCTGAATTAGAGTGTATTCTCATAAACAACTTCGAATTTTATTTCCCCCCCCTCGGTTACGTTATTTTTGAATTGTCAAATGTACATTATTGTGGCATTTGTCATGACACCAAAACATGGGATTATGTATTTGACTCCACAGACAAAACAGGAATAACAGATATGATTTCACTGAAACAACGTTAGCACTGAGACAAGGCTGGCTGAGACATATTTCTAAAACCCATTTTTTATCTAGCAGATATTCCGGATAACCATCCTTTTTGTCTCTGGGAGTCCAGGACTGATATGGGTTGTTTTGACTGTTTTCTGATCTATTCAAATACTGGGTTACAAACAAGGTCATGTTTGTATTAGAGCTGCGAAGCACTTTGGATTTGATTTGACAGAGGGACTTTTGAATGCGCAGAGGCGTAAACGTAGCAGTTGCATTTTAACCCTTAAACAACAGGGCCTTCTCATGAGATTACCGAAGAGGCAGTTGCAATGCGATCCAGGTAAAATGCAGAGCTGTTTTAAAGATTTCTGAAAATTTCTGTTGCTAAGTGAGACAGGTGTTAAATGAGTTTGCCCATTTCTTTACAACCTTTCTTGCCAGAGCTGTTAAGCGAGTCACTGCAGTGGTAAAGTTAGTAACACCATTGTTAAGGGAATCTGGCTTCCCCATTGATTTTTCTTGTCAGAAGGTTGCAAAAGGTGATCACATGACCCCAGGACACTGCAATCGTCATAAATATGAGGCAATTGCCAAGTGTCTGAATTCTGATCATTTATGTATAATTTCAATAATTCATTTCCTTGTCCCTGTCAAATACAGCATAATAATAACAACAACAACAACAAAACAACAGTAATAATAATAATAATATACTATAATATAATCAAACATCCACATCTGCCTATCCCATGTCCTTGGTAAGGACTTGATAGGTAGACAAAAGGCCAAATCCCGTCTGAACAACTGGCTGACTGGGTGATGATCAATAATAATAATAATAATAATAATAATAATAATAATAATAATTTCAGTCATTAAGTACACAGCTGGAATAGTGGACTGGACTCAAGCAGAACTAAAAGCAATGGATAGGAAAACCAGAAAAATAATGACAATGAATCATGCCCTTCATCCACGCAGTGACATTGACAGACTTTTTCTACCAAGGCAAATAGGTGGGCGTGGAATGCTACAAGTACATCAGATGGTTGAAGAAGAAAAAATGGCTTTGGAAGAATATCTGAAGAACAATGACGAAGATGCACTGAAATTAGTATATCAGGAACGCTTACTGACTACTGGAGAGACCAAACAGGCCTACAAGAAAGACCAAATGAAGAACAGAATAGAGGCATGGGAAGACAAAGCACTACATGGCCAATACATTAAAAAAATAGCTGGGAAAGCAGATAATAACAAGACCTGGCAATGGCTAAGAGCAGGAAAATTGAAGAAAGAGACCGAGGGACTAATTCTGGCTGCACAAGACCAAGCCTTAAGGACAAATGCATATAAAGTCAAAATTGAGAAGACAGCAACAGACAGTAAGTGCCGCCTATGCAAAGAAGCTGAAGAAACAGTGGACCACTGGTAAGCTGTTGCAAGAAGATTGCACAGACTGACTACAAGCAGCGGCATGACAAAGTAGCAACAATGGTGCATTGGAAGATCTGCAAAAAATATCATTTGCCTGTAAGCAAAAACTTAAAAATATAACAGAAATAGAAAGACTGTGGCAAAAGCAAGCAAGGGTAGTACCAATAGTCATAGGCTCCTTGGGTGCAATCCCAAAACAACTGGAGCACCACTTGAACACCATTGGCATTGACAAATTCGCTATTAGTCAATTGCAAAAGGCGGCCTTACTCGGAACTGCTTCCATCCTGCGACGATATCTGTAATACCATCAAACATCCACATTTGCCTATCCCAGGTCCTGGATAAGGACTTGATAGGTAGACAAAATGCCAAATCCAGTCTGAACATCTGACTGACTGTGCGATGATCCATAATAATAATAATAAAATGGGTTACAGGACTCAGGACTGTTGGCTGAGCAACCAGGGCCAGCAGCTGCAGAACTACTGGAAGAAAAGGTGTTTACCCGTCGCAGATACACAGTGATGGAAAACAAAGAAATAATGATCTGTTACTACAGATCAAGTCCAACAAGAAGAGGATATCTAAAATGAATGCACCAGTTCTGGAAAGAACAACATCCAGAATCAGAAATAACAGAACAGAGACTAGCAGATCAACGCCGATTTATAATACAAAATAAAGTATTCACAGAAACAGAATTGGACGAACTGCAAAGGTTTACCCAGGGCAAAGAAATCAAAGCCTTACCAGAAGTAATTCAGAATGTAGAGGCAAACCAGGGGGAGTTGGCAGTGAAGGAATCCAGCAGAGATATACAACTGTTCTCATTTGGAAACCAGGCACCTCTTCCTCAGGAAGAACAAAACCCTCTAACTAAAGAAATAAAAGAATTGAAACAAAGAATAACTGAGCATCTAGAACAGCACAAAAACAACAGAATAAGGCTACCTGCATTGAAGCTTGTTCCAAAGAAACAGCTAGCACAAGCATTAAAAGATGCAAATACTGCAATATCAAGTATAAGCACCAATTCACTGCAAGAAACAAACCAACTAATGTACAGCACAGCTGCAGTTATAACTGAATACCTAGGATGCAAAATCAACAAAGAAGAAAAACAAACTAACAGTGCACCAAAAAAATGGAAGGTTAGACTAGAAAATAAGATCAGCAAGTTAAGATCACATGCAAGCAAGCTAGAACAGATGAAAGAAAAGAAGCTGAAGAACAAGAAGACCAAAGAATACCTAATCAAGAAATACCACTTAGGCACAATGGAAGACACAGTTGCAGATCAATGGTGAGAGACTGGGAGAGGTTAATATCAAGAGAGGAATATTTCAAGGAGATTCATTGTCACCATTACTATTTGTTATTGCACTGTTTCCTCTGTCAACAATACTGAATAACTCTTATATTATATTATATTATATTATATTATATTATAAACATATATGTTTATAATAAACATATATGTTTATTATAATAAACATAATAATGTTCTGGAAGCAGATATGGGATAACCTAAAGAAATACAACAAGGATGCGGCTTGGTTAAAAGAGGTGGATGCAAATAAAACAGAAGTTGAAATGAAAGAACTAGTAATAACAACAAAAATGGTAGAAAAAAGAGCAAAGAAAATCAAAAATTGGTCAGCACCAGGTGAAGATGAACTGCATGGGTTTTGGTTGAAACATCTAACTGTTATACACCCACTCATTGCCAAACAGTTCAACAATATACTACAAGGAGGAGAAATTGAAAAGTGGCTAACAACTGGGAAAACCTACCTAATAATGAAAAATCCAGCAAAAGGGGCAACACCAGGCAACTACAGGCCAATTACCTGCTTACCAACAACTTTCAAATTACGAACTGGTGTGGTAGCTGATGCAGTACAACAGCATCTAGTTGAAAACAATCTCTTTCCACCTGAGCAGAAAGGAAACCGCTCCAATAGCAGAGGAACAAAAGATCAACTCCTAATAGACAAAATGATCTTGGAAAACTGCAAGAAAAGGAAGACCAACCTGAATGTGGCATGGATTGACTACAAAAAGGCATTTGACTCTCTGCCACATGACTGGATAATCAAGTGCCTAGAAATAACAGGAGTCAGTAGAAACATCAGAAAATTTGTGCAAAGATTGATGGCACAGTGGAAGACACAGTTGCAGATCAATGGTGAGAGACTGGGAGAGGTTAATATCAAGAGAGGAATATTTCAAGGAGATTCATTGTCACCATTACTATTTGTTATTGCACTGTTTCCTCTGTCAACAATACTGAATAACTCCGGACATGGCTATCAAACATCAAAAACATCTACCAGACTATACCACCTCCTTTACATGGATGATCTGAAGCTGTATGGAAAAACATCATCTGAAATAGAATCACTGCTCAACACTGTCCGTATATATAGCCAAGATATTGTAATGGAGTTTGGCTTGGACAAATCTGCCACACTTACTATCAAACAAGGAAAAGTAGTGAAAACTGAAGGAATCAAGATGCCCCACGAAAATAACATTAAGAGTCTGGATGAGGAAGATTACTACAAATACTTGGGTATCCTTCACACTGAAAACATCAAGCACAGTGAAGTCAAGAAAAAGATTAGAGGTGAATACATCAAGAGAGTGAAGAAGATCTTAAAGTCCAAACTCAATGGAGGAAATACCATAAAGGCAATCAACACCTGGGGAATTCCAGTCATTAAGTACACAGCTGGAATAGTGGACTGGACTCAAGCAGAACTAAAAGCAATGGATAGGAAGACCAGAAAAATAATGACAATGAATAATGCCCTTCATCCACACAGTGATATTGACAGACTTTATCTACCAAGGCAAATAGGTGGGCGTGGAATGCTACAAGTACATCAGATGGTTGAAGAAGAAAAAATGGCTTTGGAAGAATATCTGAAGAACAATGATGAAGATGCACTGAAATTAGTATATCAGGAAGGCTTACTGACTACTGGAGAGACCAAACTGGCCTACAAGAAAGACCAAATGAAGAACAGAATAGAGGCATGGGAAGACAAAGCATTACATGGCCAATACATTAAAAAAATAGCTGGGAAAGCAGATAATAACAAGACCTGGCAATGGCTAAGAGCAGGAAAATTGAAGAAAGAGACCGAGGGACTAATTCTGGCTGCACAAGACCAAGCCTTAAGGACAAATGCATATAAAGTCAAAATTGAGAAGACAGCAACAGACAGTAAGTGCCGCCTATGCAAAGAAGCTGAAGAAACAGTGGACCACCTGGTAAGCTGTTGCAAGAAGATTGCACAGACTGACTACAAGCAGCGGCATGACAAAGTAGCAACAATGGTGCATTGGAAGATCTGCAAAAAATATCATTTGCCTGTAAGCAAAAACTGGTGGGATCATAAAATAGAGAAAGTCATAGAAAATGATAAAATTAAACTGCTCTGGGACTTCAGAATTCAAACAGACAAGCACCTGCAACATAACACCCCAGACTTAACAATTGTCGATAAGAAAGACAAAAAAGTCTGGATAGTGGACGTGGCAGTGCCTGGAGACAGCAGAATAGAAGAGAAAGAACTGGAGAAGATAACAAAATACAAAGACCTACAAATAGAAATAGAAAGACTGTGGCAAAAGCAAGCAAGGGTAGTACCAATAGTCATAGGCTCCTTGGGTGCAATCCCAAAACAACTGGAGCACCACTTGAACACCATTGGCATTGACAAATTCGCTATTAGTCAATTGCAAAAGGCGGCCTTACTAGGAACTGCTTCCATCCTGCGACGATACCTGTAATACCATCAAACATCCACATCTGCCTATCCCAGGTCCTGGGTAAGGACTCGATAGGTAGACAAAATGCCAAATCCAGTCTGAACATCTGGATGACTGTGCGATGATCCATAATAATAATAATAATAATAATAATAATAATAATAATAATAATAATAATAAGCACATCTGCCTATCCCAGGTCCTGGGTAAGGACTCGATAGGTAGACAAAATGCCAAATCCAGTCTGAACATCTGGCTGACTGTGCGATGATCGATAATAATAATAATAATAATAATAATAATATAATAATAATAATGATGATGATGATGATGATGAAACATAACACCCCAGAGTTAACACAATTGGCATTGACAAATTCGCTATTAGTCAATTGCAAAAGGCGGCCTTATTAGGAACTGCTTCCATCCTGCGACGATATCTGTAATACCATCAAACATCCACATCTGCCTATCCCAGGTCCTGGGTAAGGACTCGATAGGTAGACAAAATGCCAAATCCAGTCTGAACATCTGGCTGACTGTGCGATGATCAATAATAATAATAATAATGTTGGAAGGGATCTTGGAGGTCATCTAGTCCAACCCCCTGCTCAGGCAGGAAACCCTATACCATTTCAGACAAATGACTGTCCAGTCTTTTTATAAAAACTTCCAGTGTTGGAGCATTTACAACTTCTGGAGGCAGGTTGTTCCACTGATTAATTGTTCTAACTATCAGGAAGTTTCTCCTTAGTTCTAGGTTGCTTCTCTCCTTGATTAGTTTCCATCCATTGCTTCTTGTCCTGCCTTCAGGTGCTTTGGAGAATAGCTTGACTCCCTCTTTGTGGCAGCCCCTGAGATATTAGAAAACTGCTATCATGTCACCCCCTTGTCCTTCTCTTCATTAAACTATGGTAGACATACCCAATTCCAGCAACCATTCCTTATATGTTTTAGCCTCCATTGATTTTCAGATTCTTATGCCTTGATATTTCATACAATCTACCTAACATTCACCACAGATCATTTGGATTCTCAGGCAGTTTGTATTCACAAGTACATATGCATTCCTCACATACATTCAACAATGTATTTTGATCACATGTCCTCATTCCACTGACTGCTACATGCAGCTATTCGATAAGCATCCCATTTACTCTCATGCATGTTTTACTTTCATTATATATTGCTCTTATCATGGCTCCAATGTTTTACATATTAAACGGGGAGTTTTAAGTTTAGAAACTACAAAATATAACATTTTCTGAAAACCTTTGGTTAAATTAACTTTGATTAGACTTTGCTAAAATTTTTTTTTAATAATATCAGCATTGTTTAAATCCAAAGAAATCATTGTTCAGTCAGTAAAACAATGAATTCTCATTACAGTTATTTTAGTTAATAGTATATGGGATCATTATTTCAGCTTTAAAAATGATTTTATTATACATCTTCACCTTCACCCACCTTCCTTCTTTCTTAAATGTCAGGATGACATGAGAAGAAATGAGTCATTGTTCTCTTGGTTAATACAATGTCAAGTAATGCATTGTAAGTACTTAAGAACTCTCAAAGATCTTAATTATATTACGGTGGGGCAGATTTTAAAGAAAAAGAAAAATACCTGTCACGGTAACTGCTTTACATGAATAAACAGGACTCAGGAAGAAATAGTATTACTCTTGGATATATTTCTAAATGAGGTTCTTAACCCAAATTATTAAATTTGCTTCAAGTCCTTCTCTCTCCCATACTTTTAATAAGAATAACAATTTGATTTCTTATAAAAAAAATCAATAGGGTTTTGAAGAGGAAGGAAAATAAGAATGTTTGTCCTTTGTTTTCTTTTGCTGTTTTTTTAAAACAAGTATAGCACGTGTACTGCGCATAGAGTGCTTTGCATAGTAATGTTAAAAAAAAAAACCCCACAAACACCTAAGCCCCAGTTTCTGAGGTTTTATAATCTAAATAAAGGTGTCCACAAGGCACGGTCAAAGAGGTTAAGATGACAGTCCAAGCCCTACGTCTCTGTGTGGACCGTGCAACCCCCCCCCAAAAAACCACGTAGAACTTTGTACCATTGCAGTCACCATCTTGCTTTTTTTAAAAAAAAGACTATACTCTGTGGCCACCCCGAATCTAAATCACAAAGAGGGGATGAAAGCAGAAAAACAACAAAAAAGACTTTAGTAAGAGGCAACCAAAAGGTGGTAAGGGGGATACCTGTATAAAAATATGAGGGTCCTTACCAAGTCTTTATCTCATAGGAGTGAAGGTATAAGTCGAACAGGAAGAATTTGAAGGATATTATCATGTCCTGAGAAATAAATTCTTTCCCAGAGGCTGTTTTAGCTGATTAACCAATTAGCCTATTGTAGAGCAATAACAGCCTTCCAGTGATTTTCTTTACCATTTTCTTAGACTCCTGCGCAGACTCTTCCCCCCCAAAAAAACTTTTTTAAAATTATTTTTGGCTGCAGCCACCAATCACGGGATTTCTGCAACTGGAGAAAACTATAAGCAAGCCATTACACTTGCTTTCTTTTGTACAGTTTTTGTTACTTTGCCTTTGTGCCTGCAAGTCAGTGTTGACTCCCAGTGATTGCTTTGGACTAGTTATTGCAGTTTTCTTGGCAAAGTTTTTCAGAAGTGGTTTGCCATTGCTTGAGAGAGAGAGAGAGAGAGAGAGAGAGAGAGAGAGAGAGAGAGAGAGAGAGAGAGGGAGGGAGGGAGGGAGGGAAGGAGGGAAGGAGGGACTGGCCCAAGGTCACCCAACTCATTTTGTGCCTAAGGCAGAACTAGAATTCACAATTTTTCGGTTTGTAGCCTGGTGCCTTCACCGCTAGACCTAACTGCCTCTCTTTTCCCTGTAAACAGGGAAAACAGACTGTTTGATGTATGAATGAGTTGGTCCAGCAGCTTAGAAATCAAAAGGAAGCATTTATGATATCATGGGGATTAATTCTTAAGATTAAAAAAAGATGAAGGGGGGAACTCACCCATAATAAGCAAAAGTTAGACCCATGAGTCATAAACTCTGAAAATAAGACAGGTCAGGAACAAGTGAATCATATGGGTTAACCCACAATTTGTATGCCAAATAAATAAATAAATAAAATAAATCAAAGGCTTGCAGATTCTTTCACTTTTTCTCTTCTTTATTTTCCTCTGTAAGGAAAGAAAGGGAGAACTCTCATTCTCTTCAGCTCTGTGAGACCTTGGCGCCTCTCTCATCCCAGGAGAAAAATAAATCTTGGATGATGACTTTCCAAATAACTATAACGTCTTCAGAGAGACATCCGATGTCTTGGTTCTTACCTGCTGCTTTGTTAAACAGCCATTAGGAGAATACACAGGGGAAATCTGTTCAGGCTGAACTCTACCAATACTTTGTCAGAAAAATTCTAAATGTTTGAATGAGACAAATCATTGGCACTGGACAAGCTGAAGGAAATGCCTAAAGGACCAATCTGAGGTTACAGTCCTCTATCCAGCAGAGGATTTTGGCTATCCAAGCATTATCTGGATAGAAAAAAAAGTCTCAGTTATTGTAATATTAATTTAACATTCAAAGAGACTTGGCATCATCATCTCTTTCTAAAATGGCCTTATAATAACTGGTTATAAAATAATTATCAGTCTGGAAAACACGTCAGTCTTAATACTAAATGATCTTAGTGTATTTGGTATACAAGGAAATATATCGATTACCCTAGTGTTTGTTACAGTCTTCAGATTTTCATTGACTACAATAAAAATAAAATTGGAAGCTGCTTTATCCCATGTCAGACAAGGATTGGCTTCACTCTGTGTTAGAGTGATTAACTCAGTGCCCTCCAGATGCATTTGGACTTTACTATTTCAGGAAAATTTTGATGTGTAATTCAATATATGTAGAAGGTAGCAAGTTGAATAAGACTGGTGAATTCTGATTGGTAGTACCTTTTCAAGGTTGCAGAGAAAAGTGGACAGATTAGGAGGATAAAATGAAATCTGGAAGAAGTGTAGAACATTTTCTCCTATATTTCAAGGCCATTGCTTCTGAACCACATTAAAAGTGATTTGATTATGCTCTATGAAGTTGGCCTTGACTTTTAATGACAATGCAGATAAGATTTTCTTCATGACACTGTCTCCACCCTGGTCTTTCAGGTCTTCCAATAATTCACTTGTTGCTGCTGTAATTGAATCCATGAATCTTGCTGCTGATTGTCTTCTGCTGTTTCCTTCTACCTTTCCCAGCATTAGGAACTTCTCTAGAGAACTATAACTTAACACAAAGTGTCCAAAATATAATTTGAACCTGGTTATTTGTCCCTCAAGTAAGAGCTCTGAGTTGATACATTTGATGATCTATTTGTTTGTTTTCTTCCCTTGCCATAGTATTCTGTCAAGTCTTCTCCAACACCAAAGTTCCAAAGTATCGATACACTTTCTATCCTGCTTCCTTAAAGTCTGGCATTATTATTATTATATACATAGGTAATTTCCTCTAAAGGTGGTATTTTCCAGGTTGAGGTCATGTCGCGTTAGGATTATAGGTCAGACTGAGAGTCAGTGATTGGCCTAAAGTTTTTAGCTGTGCATCAGTCATGGAGCAAATGTGGTTGAAACTTAAAGATTAGTCTTCTTGATCCTGGTCTAGCTTCTTTATTAGGTAACCATTGGGTCTTCTTTGCAATTATTTTCCTGGATTTGGAAAATAAACAAGTTATAATTGGTTCTTTATGGTAATTTTTATTGCTTTTAAATCCTTCTATCTATCTATCTATCTATCTATCTCTAAAATTTGGATTGCTAGCAAAGAATTAAGGGAGAACTGGAATAGCTATTTCAAACTTTTTAGTTCTTTTCAACCAGACATACCCTTCTTAGATTCGAACCTGGACCGTCTGCATGTTAGGCAGCTGTGTTAACCTCTAGGCCACAGGCTCTTTCTCACTTTTGCCAGCTGTGTTAGGGAGGGAAGAGACAGGGGAGGAGAAGCATACAGCACTATATATATATTTTTGAATGAATTTTTGGATGAAAATTCTCAGGTCTATTAAAGTCTTAGATGATGCAAATCTTATTACTGCCCATAGCAAATATTTAGCCATATGTGAGAAACTGATTTCAATAAGACACATGTACAATGCAATTCAACACAGAAGGTAAACACAGCACTCATCAAAATGTTTATTCGATAAGTTGAGAAACTTTTCACTAAGCAAAACAAAACAAAGAATTTTCTCTTCTGCCTTATATAAATTCATTAGACCTAATCAGATTAATCAAGGGATAAATTCACATAGCATTCTTAAAAATCTGCATTGTTTCTTATTGATCTCATTTTCCCCCTTGTGATTATAAGGAATTGCCTTTATATTTTCTCTAATTGCCTAATTCTGACTGGGCACAGCAGTGATTGTTGTTTTAGTTAATCTGTGTCTTTCTATCCTAATAGTTGCTTTGCTTTATGGTGTCTGATAACCCCTGAATGTGACACCATTTCTATTCCTCCAAACTCTTGACTGCTGATGCAGCAATCATCACTAACCTAAAGACTCTTCAGCAGAAACTCACAGGAAAGCTGTGCTATCCCAGCCAGAGACACAAGTGTTGATTTCTCTGGGCATGAACCTTATCAAACACTAGGTTGCTAAGTTCTCATCATAAAGCTCAGTTCATTCGGGTAAATGAGCCCTGTCATTTCCATTGGCTAATCAGCTCTATTTATTTAGTTTTGCTTCTCTGATTCCAGGCAAAGTGTTCTATTTCAAGGTTAAGATTGCTGTCAAGGACAATGATTGAGACCTTCTACCTCAAGATGAGTGGAAAAGCCTTTTTTCATCAATACCTAATCTGTCTAGTCATTCATTTATTGCGGAATTATTTGAAACATATATTTTTACTCATCATCTAGAAATGTTTCTACTGTATAGCAAAACATTCAACCTGAGATCTGTAGATAGTTTTGATTACAGTGACAAAGCATTAGGATAACTCAGCTTTGTTAAGGTTTCCAAAGCCAAAGGCAGAGTAGAGTTGGCATGTCACTTATTATAAAATATAAACTTAGTTGCATTGGGATATTAAAAGAGTACGGTCATTAAATGAACTTTTTGGCAGCTGTAGTGTGCTGCAGCTTCCAGAAAAGCCAATACAGTCCTAAGCTGCATCAATAGAGGGATGGAATCAAGATTACATGAAGTGTTAGTACCATTTTATCATGCCTTGGTAAAACCACACTTGGAATGATTGCCTCCAATTTTGGTCACCATGATATATATAAAAAAGTTGAGACTCTAGAAACAGTGCAGAGAAAGCAACAATGATTAGGGGACTGGAGAATAAAATATATGAAGAACAGTTGCCTGTCTAGTCTAAGAAAGAGAAGGACGAGGGGTGACATGATACTAGTCTCCAATATCTAAGGGACTGTCACAAAGAAGAGGGTGGCTCAATCTATCCTCCAAAGCACCTGAAGGCAGGATAAGAAGTAATGAATGGAAACTTATCAAGGAGAGATTCAACCTAGATCTTGCCTCCAGTAGTTTTGGGTACTCCATTACTAGAGGCTTTTAAGAAGAGATTGGACAGGCATTTGTCTGTCCCCGACTTGAGCAGGGATTGGACTAGAAAGAATACTTCCAAGGTCCCTTCCAACTCTATTATTTTGTTGTTCTGCTCAGTGCTTTTTTTCTAAAAAAAAAAAAAAAAAAAGGTGCCGGAACTCACACATGTCGCACAACCCACCTTGCCTACCCTACAAGGTTCCATCCCAAAAAGGTGCTGGAACTCCGTTCTGGGCATTCTGTGAGAAAAAAAAGCCCTGGTTCTGCTATTAATTACTCTTAAATGGACCTAATAGAAATATTACCTTATTGTCATGGGCGGAGGGGGATTCCTCATTATGTGATATATTTTGGTGATTTCAGATTTTTCAAGCAATATGGCAATGATGTGATGGTGATGGAAGTGCATGAGAAAGTCAGGACTCACTTATACATTGAAGAATTAGGTAAGATAATTGGGTCAAGAGGAGAGGGAAAATAATAATTTGGAACAGATAAAGAGATTTTTAAACCCAGTTGTGGACTAAGATGAGATGAAAGCAATTTCATAGGGATGTGGTCTAAGATAACACAATTTCTTAATAACATCAGAAATGTTTAGGGGAATGTGATGATGAACTCTTAATTGGGATGCACATAAAACAACAGTGTAGTGATTGAGTTTAAATGTTAGCACTGAGTGAACTATATCCAGTGGGTGATTCTGGTTCATTAGCAGAGGAAGACAGCCAGGATTGGACTCCAGATAGAATACTGAATAAATCATACATGGAGACTTCCTACTTCGTCCTGACTGCTGTACATTTGTTGGATGAAAGAGTGATGCCAGAATGCCAAAGTGCTCTGGCCCATTCAAAATGATTGATACCCAAACCAGGGAAAGAGTGACCAAGAAAGACAAATGAGCTTTATTGGTGCTCACAACACGGTACTGAAGAATACTATAAAGGCTATTTATTACTGTCTTCCTTTGGATGTTTAGATCACTAAGTGCAAGTTTTACTTTCCTGCAAGAGAAAATAGCCCTCCTAAGGGGGAAAAAAAGGTGACTGTATGAGCATTGTGTGCATGCTTTTCCTTCCTTTCCTGTCTGAGTGTGACTTTGTGGCCACATCATCTTTATCTCCTATTTGTTATCCCGGCAGTGCTGTCAGAATAGCTAGTCTTCTTCAACTGCGGCTGGTGTTCTAGAAGTGCTGCTTTCCCATCATGGTGACATCACTGGAGGGCCCTTATGAAGTGTTTGCAGTGACAGAGCTTGACACTCAGAGGTTGACTTCTTCCAGGAACCATGTGAATCTCTGCCTGGCAGCTTCATTATTTTTGCTGCTATAAAATCCTAAGGAAGGGAGGATGCCCTTGAGAAGCAAGGCGAAGTTTGCCACTGTGATGATCTTGGACAGATTTTGCCTGTGCCATTTTGTAAATTTACTCTCCCATCACAAGAGTACACCAGCTGTTAAAATGTCAAAATCTAAAAGGGTTATAAAAAGCAGCAAGTCTCTACAGCTCAAATCAGCCCTGATTAAGTATGAAAAAAAATCTGTCTCTTTTTGACTGAGGCATTGTCTGTCTGGGGATATTAGCATTTCATCCCTTTGGATGTCAGCAGCAAGAGAATATTCTCTAGAAGTGTAGCTTTGAATTGTCGTAAATGGCCTCTAATTCATATCCCTGTCTGCCATTGATTACCCAACGTTTAGCTCATCATCTCCCCCCCCCCTTTTTTTTTTGATTCAGGGTTTGTTGCTCTTAGGTCTTGTTTCAGGTTTCTTATTGTAATGAGGAAGAGAGAGAAAAGGTGGACTTCAGAAATGAGCTTAGTTGCAAAATAAATTATTTCTGGCATGTGAACTGCTGTCATGTAATATAAGAAGGTGAAAAGCACCCTTGGTGCAATTCTACTGAAATCAGTTATAATTTGAACATTTAAGAAGAACTGGTATGTCCAATTCACCATTCTTTTTCCACTAGCAGTGAAGTGGTCTCTTGAAAAGCTTGTATGTTTATTTATCTATATATGGCTTTTTTGAGTTCCAGTGCAGTTTGTCATGGAAGTTTCCCCTACTTTCAGTAGTATTGCTTATGTCTGTACAGTTTTTAAGTCAAAGAGTCAAAGAACTACACAGTAAAATTTAGTTTTCAAATTGTAAATGCTTCTCTATAAGCATAGGGGTTTTTTTTACATCTTCTTTGCTGACCTCCTGTCTTCTTAGTAAAAAAAGCACTGCTCAAGTTTTCCAACCGAAAAAGGTATAAACTCAACTAATGAAAACACATCACAAATATAATGAATACTTACAGGCTTCAAGTTTTGAAAAATGATCATGAGATAATTATTAAAAGGATCAAAAGTTCAAGCTCAAGCTCAATCAAAAATATACGAAAAGCCGGTTTGATATAATGTTTAAAGTGCTCGCCTAGAAAACAGGAGACTGTGAGTTATAGTCTGCTTTAAGCGTGAAAGCCAACTGGATGATTTTGAGATAATCATTTTCTCTCAGTCTGACACACCTCACAAGGCTGTTGTTGTGAGATGGGAAGGAAGAAGTACAGGTAGTCCTCAACGTATGACCACAATCGAGTCCCAAATTTCTGTTGTTAAGTGAAACATTTGTTAAATGAGTTTTGCCCCATTTTATGACCTTTCTTATGACATTCGTTTGTTAATCACTGAAGTTGTTAAATTAGTCAAATTGTTGAATGTGGATGTGACTTCCCCAGTGACTTTGCTCATTTGAAGGTCACAAAAGGGGATCACGTGACCCCAGGATGCTGTAACTGCCATAAGTATGAGTCAATTGCCAAGAGTCTGATTTTTGATCACATGATCACGGGGATGATGCAATGGTCGTAAGTGTGAAAACTGGTCATAGGTCACTTTTTTCAGTGTGATTGTAACTGTGAATGATCACTAAATGAATTGTTGTAAGTCGGGGACTACCTGTATTATGTATTTGTGTTAAAGTTTGGATAAAAATATAATAACTAACTTACTAATTAAATCAATTTAACTGCCTTTTCTGAAAGCACAATTCCAATATATATGTGAGTAGTGTTCTATGTGAGTAGTGTTTGATAACACTGCTAATAAAATGATGGCTATTGATTTAAATTCTGGATTATCATTTTATTTGTATTTGCCTTGCCAAATAACTTTCTAACTTCCATTTTGTCTCCCTTTACCTATTCCAAAATGAATAAAGAATTCTCTAAAAATACCGTATTAAACATCTAGAAGAATGTAAAAACTATTTGCTGGGTAAGTCTAGACATGCACAATCCATTTGGCTGCTAAACTTGAGAAAAGGAAAATAATCCAAATAGATCAGGCCATGGGGTCCATCTAACCCCAGTTTTCTGTAGTGCACAGTAATCAGCCAAATGCATCCAGAAAGCCTGCAAATATAGACAGAAAAAAAAAATAGACTTCTTCTACTTTGACTTCCAGCAAATGATATTTTAAAGTATGTTGCCAATATGATATAGCCACCACTTATTCTGCATAAATGCTTCTAGATTGCTTTGAAGTCCACGAAAATAATGGCCATCATCATATTGGATAGCAGTGGATTCCAAATCCCATATACCTTGTGTACGATAGTAGTTTTTGATTCAGTTTGAAAAGTTTGTTGTCAACAATCACCAAGTGCTATTTTTGCTTTCCCTGGCAGCTTAAGAGGGTGTCTTAGAAAGAGGCAGAACAAGGTGGGGAAAAGATATAAAAATTTGTGTGTGTATTTCTCTCTGTCTCTGTCTCTGTCTCTGTCTCTGTCTCTGTCTCTCTGTCTCTCTCTCTCTCTCTCTCTCTCTCTCTCTCTCTCTGTGTGTGTGTGTGTGTGTGTGTGTGTGTTTGTGTGTGTGTGAAAGGGAGGGGGGTGGAAACTGCTTCAAAATAATCCAATGGAAAGCTCTAGTATCCATCGCTTTAACTTTATCTACATTACCCTGAGATCCTTATCACATTATCTCTGAAGGAATGCAGCCTTCTGTAAGAAAAATAAAAGAGGTTCTTGGCTGCAGCTTGACATTTTTTTCCAAGAAGCCCCTGGGATGCTCAGAAGGGAAGATGATGAATGCAGAGTGCTGAGCACATTGTAAGTCTTTAGTAAACGTTGCACTGCAGAAGAGTAGCAATATAGTAGCTCTTCGTCCATGGAAATGTTTGTGGTGTCTCATTTCTTTGGCCCTGCCAAAACAACATCTTCCATAAGTCCTGAAGTCAAATCAAAGCAATAAAGGGAGGATGGCAATGATTCTCATATATCACAAATCCAGAAGCTGCTGCCAGACTTAAAAAACAAAACAAAACTCTGAAGCATATAGCATGACTGCAAAAGGAATTAAATATCCCATTCTCCAGAGTGCGACTGATCAAAGAGACCAAAGTTTCTTCTATTCCACCTATGCAAACTTTATTTAAGACTGAAAGATCTTTTGGGAATACTAATGACAAAATTATTGTTTTCTTTAAGGAGCTGAGGTACCAAGGTCATACACCGCCTCAAATACATTGATTGATTCTTTTATACAGTTTTGTACTATGGGGCAAATTCTGTCTTAATAAATCTTCTGCATATGGTCCAGAGCTCTTTAGGAGCTATAGGAAAAAATATATGAGTCATATATTCCGAGAACAGGGATGTCAGGTAGGATGAGGCATAACATTAGCTGAAAATGGTTACCCATTTTGCTAGGTGAAAATATAATGCCCAAAATGAATGTACATCTGGATTCCACTCTCACGTAAAGATTGATGAGAATTCTGGAAATGATCTGTAAGAGATCCTTAACTCTTCTTAGGGAATTGTGTTTTCCAGAGATTCCAGACAATGGCTCCTAACAAATGTTTAAGACAGTGTTTCTCAACCTTGACAATTTTAAGGCATGTGGACTTCAACTCCCAGAATTCCACAGCCAGCAATGCTGGCTGTGGAATTCTGGGAGTTGAAGTCCACATGCCTTAAAATTGTCAAGGTTGAGAAACACTGGTTTAACAAGACTCTTTTAGGACAGATGATTCAGGACACTACTAAGAGCAAAGGCTTTCTAGATGCTGGCATTTTTTGCAACAAAGTATCCTTAGTCAAACCAATCAAGATACTTTTGAATTCAGTAGGACTTATATCCAGATAAACATGCTGATAAATCAGCAAAATGCAATATTATGAAGAAATAGTGCGGCTCAAGGGATTTTCTAATGAAGAACATTCTACATGGATTCAGTCATCAGAGTCCATGCCATTTTCCTGGTGACCATCACTGGGAGAATGGGATGAAGCCAGTAAGTAACTGTACAATGGTGAAATCAATGACATGTATGAGTATGTAAATATAATTGGATTGTGTTGTCAAAGTGATCTGGCAAGTGGGAATCTCTATGTTGTTGCTCTATGTGTCTTGCTTTTGGAAAATAGTGTGAAAACAACTTTGAGAGGAAACATATTTCACTGTTGTCCATATATTCAAATGCATGAAATCAGAATTCCGCAAGTGTGGAGGATATTCTAAAGAAGAGAATTTTTAGAAAAGTATTAAACAAGAAGTCATTGCCTATACTTGCTGGAGCTTTTAGTTTACATTGGCATTATGGATGAGGAATGAAAAATATGATTTTGTTAAGGCCAGGTCTAACTGCAGAGGATAGTAAAATTAGACTTTTATTGGGGCTAATGAGAGTAGTACAGGACTTGTTTCCCTATAGTTGCAATCCTCACTTTGCTTAGAACATGCAACAAGTCAGTGTGTTAGAATTCACTATTTGAATGCTTTCTATTTCCCAGAAAAGAGAGTTCCATGCTGAAGGTGGCATGACCCAGACAGCCATTTGGTACTACATGGTTTTGCCACCCTTTCATTGTCTCCAATCCTTTACAAATGTCACCTGCACTTGGAGCAGACCCAGCAGACCCACAATTTGGCCCTCAACAGTACTTGTCTTTCATAAAAGCTATCAAATTAAAAAAAAATGTGGTCTACTAAAAATATACAGCACAAAATTGCACTAGATCAACCAGCCACAATTACAGCAAGCGCATGAAAGAAAAAAAAACATTGTCATTTATCTCTCTGGGGACACCAGGCCTTTGTTTCAGAGCCCTATTATTGGCATTGTACATGCTCTTAAATTATAATAATTAAAATGGTGATTATAAGTGTCAAGGATTGCACATTTTCTCCATAATAGCTGGGAACAATCTGTTCATTATTGAAGCAAAAAGTTTGAAGTCTGCATTTGCTTTAAAAAGAAAGAAATTAAAAAAAAAAAAAGGCAGAACAGATACCCACCTCAATGTCTTTATGCTACTGACCAAAACCAGTTTTGTATAAAGACATTAGCTAACCTAGATGATTTTTTCCTTCATTTTTCAAGAAAAGAAGATAAAGGGTAATTTAATAAAGGGAAATTTGGAGTGAGGAAGTAGGTTTAGAAACACGTTGCACAGCAACTATTAAATTCCCAACCAACGTCAACACATCAGAGGAGAATCAAATTGGGAAAGGATAGAAGAATAGTGATTTTTCTCTGTTTCAAAACAACCATAGCCCCCTTTTCTCAAAATGTTATGATATTAATAGCAAAATTCTTCTCCTACTATGTGCATCCAGATTGTAACATATCACTGAACCTTAAAATGAAACATAGCTTTGCAAAAAAAAAAAAAAAAAGACTTTGAAGTTTAGGTGCCTGTGAAGAAAGAGGACAGGAGGAAATGGCCATCTTTATCCTAGATGACATGGTGAGATATTGAAGAAAAGGAAGGGAAATATAGAAATCCACTGCCTGCATTTACAATCCCTATTCAGCTTCAGTAATGAGGCAGAATAAGGATTTTGTTCACAAGAAAAACAGGTGGAATAAGAGATTTGATTTGAAATATCTTTTTGGGTGTTGGATATGGAGGCGAAAAGGCTCAGGGTCTTCTGCTTTCAGTTCGCTGATTCCATCTACAGGATGGGAGAAGAAGAAATACCGTAAATGTCGGCGTACAAGGCGACCTGGCGTATAAGACGACCCCCGTCTTTATAGCCAGGCCGCATTCCTAGAACGTCGTCTTATACGCCGGAAACTATCAGTATTTCTGGCGTATAAGACAACTCGGCGTATAAGACGACCCCCGTCTTTGGCGCCGATTTCAGCGCTCGTGGAAGTCGCCTTATACGCCGGCATTTACGGTAACATTAATAATCTACACTATGTTGATGACACTATACTGATACATGAAAATGGAAATAATTATAATAAAAAGTCACGAACGCAGTGGGAAAAATGGGACTATGTTTAAATTTGAAGACAAACTAATGACAACAGGTGTAGCAAACGATTTAAAACTGATGGTAAAGCTATTGAAGTGGTGGATATGTTCTGTCTTTCAGCATCAATTATCAACAGGATACAGTATCAGCAGTTCAGAAATATTCCATAGACTAGCACTTAGTAAAGGAGCAATGAAGGTCTTTGAAAAGACACTTAGATGTTATGATGCCTCTATGTTTACAAATATTAGAATAGTGCAAGCACTAATTTTCTCAGTGATACTTAGTGGGAATGAAAATTGGATTTTGAAGAAGCAGAATAGAATTTTTTGTTGGGGGGAAACTCCTAGGAATACTATGGGTGATCAAGAAAACAAATGGATCATTGAACAAATAAACTCAGAGCTCTTACTTGAGGAACAAATAACCACTCCCAAATCATATTTTGAAAACAATGTGTAAAAATGTAGTTCTCTAGAGAAGTTTTATAATATTGGGCAAGGTAGAAAGAAAGAGAAGAAGAGAATGATCAGCAGCATGGTGAATAGACACAGTTAAAATAGTGATGTACACAGTGTAAAAAGACATAAAGAACCCAGTTGCGGACAGATAATTAAGAAGGTCTAGCTGTGTAGTCACTAAGAATTAAAAACCAACTTGATGGCATATAATCAATAATAAAAATTTCTCCCAGGAATAAATCAAAGCAGAACTTTCTTTCATCTAATTCCATTTATTTATTTTTCAGGGATGCAGAATCTGGTATTATGAAAAAGGCAGATTTCCATCCAACATCCCCATGCAGTTGCTGTTTTGTTTTCCTTTAAAATTCCATCATGACTTCCCTTTAACCTCAACTAATACAAGCCATTTTTAAATCCAGAAAGTTTCAGCACACTTTATAATGCAATTGTAGGTGTATGTTTTGTTGTTGGCTACTTTCTGCACACTCCTAGGCATATCTTCTTAGAAGTAAGTTCCATGAAGCTCAATGAGACTAATCCAGAATCTCTGTGTACTGGATTGCAGCATTAAATAATTCCTTGCATTCTGGGATTTGGTGTCTTCATCATTTTCACTGCAGAGAGCTCTTTGGGAAAGGCAGGAGAAAGGACTGCAGAGTTTAGCCCTCATTAGTCAGTTACTGCCTTGTTTTTTTTTTTTTTTAATGATTATAGCAAAATGGGAGGCAAAAGGATAAAAAAAATCAGGTGAGAAATTGAGGAAGAAAATTAGGAGAGAAAGGAGAGGAAAGAATGGATTCAAACAAAGCAAAAGGCATCAGAGAAATGTGGATCAGCTTTATTTAGCTGACAAGTAAATAAACTAACACAATGTATGTTGCAGCACAATGCCTTTTTTTCTTGGGCTTATTATCCAAGCCAGTCTTTTATATAATAATAATAAAAAAGAGGGGGAGAAGAAAAGGCGGGAAGTAGAGCAGGAAAGAAAAGGAAAAGGGAGCGGTGAAGCAGCAATCAATGCTGCCCTTTATACTGCCTGACATTTGAGGGACTTGTTATCCACAATTGCGGCTGGCTTTATCTAAATGTATCTCCTCAGCTGCCAGGAGAAAGTCTGATCGGCAGCCGCACGTGCTGATGGCCTCGGCTGATATAGACGACCACCCAATTTGCCCACATGCTTCGGTGGCAGGTGCCTGATGGCTCCTGTCATTCTGGTGCTGACATTTTGGGCCTGGCTGGTGGAAGCAGGCAGGAGGTCAGAACTCACAGAGGACAGTTTTCATCCCCAATGTTTCTCCTCTCCAGGCTTCACACAAAGCACCCTCCCTTTGTGGAAAAGAAAGGAAAGAAAGGCGGGGGATGAGCCAGGAAGAGCAGCAGGCAGGAGTTGTTTCTTCGTTGGCTTTTTATCTCGGCTTCATCTTAAGGCTGATTCTGTCATTAAAAACAGACTTGTGAGCCCCCCTTCTTTTCTTTATGTGATTGCTCGGAATCCTTCTGAAGAGCAACGAGCTGAATCCACAGCTTGGCTCTCTAGTGTGTCCTTTACTTCACTTTTTCATAATGCACGCTCTCAAACCTGAACAAACATAAGATGCAGCTTCTGTTTGAAATACATTCCATGCATTTTTGAGTTGCATGGGTATGCACATGGACATATATCATGATCCAGAAGGATTACAGTTACATCTAGTCTAGTTCTCTGATCAGCTGGCCCTGGTCTGCTGAATGAGCAGAAGTAACCCCAATGTGTAAGAGGGCCAGCTTCTCATATACTAAAGCTTATGAAGTAAGCAGACAAACTCCCTTTGCTGCCTGAGGTGGCAGGAAAAGGATCAATTGCCCCCTCTCTCTTCCTCTCTGTTATCTCTTCTCCCTCTGAAATCTTTTCTGACTTCAACAGCACCACCATTTAGCATCCCACAAGTTACTGGTTGTTCACTATTCAGATATTATTCTGAAGGGTCATCAGAGTGACGTATTGTTTTTTCCAAACTCTCCCCCATACATATACTGTGATATTTATCAGATGTTAACATACATTCTTTTTACATTCATATATAAGATACTTTTGATAAAATGAAATAAATACATACACGTGACTTTTGGTGTTGCTCGCCCATTTCCCCTTTCACTGTATCCAAATTCCTTCTTCTCTACCTTCTTTCTCCCTTTCTTCTCTTCCCTACTTCTGTCTTCTTCCTCTCCTCTTCTCTTTCCTTCACCACTTTTCCCCACTTCTCTTCTCCTCCAACCTTCCTACTTCCTTCTCCCCTCCTTTACTCTTTTCTCTCTCCTCTCCTTTCTTCCCTCTCATCCCTCTTCAGATACAATTCAGGGGTAATGAGAGTGACATATTGTTATCTAGCTGAGGTGACCTCTCCTATGGACAGCCACTCTGGCCAGTCCCTGAAGACCTGCTCAAAGTAACATCAACAATCCTGACATCCAGGGAAACAAGCTATTCTAGAAACCTCGAGATAAGCCTCACATAGCTAGGCAAGATAAAATTATTTATCTGTGCACAATGCTAGTCTGGGGCTAATACAGAACCTTGAAAATTGTAAGAGAAATTTCCCAGCCTCATTTATCTTGTGTTAATTAACTCAAGGGTTAATTTAAAGGGTTTGAGATACTCCTTCCTAGGTCTCTTTCCTCTGAGGCTAAGGTGTTATTAATCAGATAGGAGGTCACATAGTGCCTCTTGGTTATTTAGGTTTGTTCTTTTTTTCTATCCCTTTGCAAGCCCCTCTACAATTTGTCACACTGTGCACTTTAAACACAATGAAGGAGGTATTCGGTGTGGTGCTTGAAGTTGCTTCTTTATTCTGCTTTAGAATCGGGGTAGCCCTGATTTCACTTTAAAGTGGAAACTCACTTTAAAGCCATTGTTTGCCATCGAATGGCATCTTTGCCTCTGCTCCCAAAACAATACTGTTAGCCCTATCAGTTTAGTGGTGGTTAGCTGAACGACAAAATGCTTGTCAAAGTCAATGCAGATTGAGATAAAGCAGGGGTCTTCAACCTTGGCAACTTTAAGACTTGTGCACTTCAACTCCCAGAATTCCTCAGCCAGCAAAGCTGGCTGAGGAATTCTGGGAGTTGAAGTGCACAAGTCTTAAAGTTGCCAAGGTTGAAGACCCCTGAGATAAAGGGAACTCTCTGCTTTGCCAGGTATAAAAACTCCTGACTTGGAATGAAAAATGCTTTTTGTTAAAAGCAGAAAGAACCGTCCCCTGCAGATTTTTTAAAGTGAGATATTGCTAATCGCAGTGTATCCTAGTCAAAGTAGACAGAATGATATTGCTTTCAGGAAACTACACATGTTTTCTATCTCCTTTTTACTTTCAATGGTAAGAGTATCAACATCAGAAAAGAAAATTCTGCAACTGACATGACATTGCGTGCAGTTTGAAATGTTACCACCCAATTTCTAAATGTGAATTTTTAACATTTGAAATTTGTACGTGAGAGGATTATCGGAACATCAAATGTGAATGCTTTAACTCAGGGGTGTCAAACTGCTGACCTGTGGGCCGGATGCGTCATGCCAAAACCGCGCCCACCCCATTGCCGGCAATGTAAAAAAAAGTCACAATACATCGTGACACGTCACGTGACATTGCAAGTTTGACATCCCTGCCTTACCTAATTTGTCAGTATGTCTTGATTATTTTGAGTTTGGGAAGAGCCAACCATAGAAAGTATTACAAGTATTACAAGTATGCCAAGTATTACAAAGTCTTCATCCGTAAAACACCATCTATTGATAGAATTGATTATTGAAATACTAGACCAAATATTTGAGATCAGTTATTGATAGTTATTATATACCCATTTGACAAATACAGTGCATATCTCTAAACATTGAATGGGGCGATTCTGAAGCAGCTGGAGTTCTGAATGCAGTTCTGTATCCTTATCTACTATCCCGAGAAACAGTATCAAAATGCATTTTGCCCCTTTTGTCTGAATTAGATTTTCCACAGAAGCCATGGGAAAAATATGCAAATTTGGTTGCAACATGAAACAGGAGGAATATTCCATGCTGCAGCATTTTGCTGCAGGGACCATATGCACCTTCAACCAATTGAGTTATGTTGAGTTCACAAAGAGTAGGAACACCGTTGGATAATAATCCCAAAGTATTTGCAGGTATCAAACATTGTCCTGAGAGAAGAGAACAGGAAGAATGTTTCTATAAAATAATAACAGTAACTTTAGCACTGAAAGGTTTCAGATCTATATGGAAATGTCACCTTACAGGTTTCCTTAGCTTTTTGCTTAGCAACAATGAATCCATTTTAAAATCTATACATGAAGCAAGGAGTGCAAAGCAAGTGTATCTGAGAATTGTTACTCTCACCAAGGAAAGTGGTACAGAAAATGTATGCAGGATATATACTGTGTATATTTCATAAAGCACTCTATGATAGTGGTGGCGCAGTGGTTAGAATGCAGTACTGCAGGCTAACTTACTGCTCACTCCAGGAGTTTGATTCTGAACTCCTTAAGGTTGACTCAGTGTTCCATCCTTTGAAGGTTGGTAAAATGGGGACCCAGAGTGTTGGTGGCAATAGGCTGATTCTGTAAACTGCTTAGAGAGGGCTGTAAAGCACTATGAAGCAGTGAGTCTAAGTGCTATTGCTATTGCTACGAGAATACAAAATTGTTACTATATAGTATTTACTTGCTGTTAATTGATAGCAAATTAATAATTCTCTACAAACACTTTAAATTGGACAGAATATTTAGATTATACGTCCATCTTCTCAAAATTTATATTCCCACCTCATTGAGATAATTAACCAACCAGTATCCAGTATATTTTTTTTGACTAGTGGACATTTTTTGGACTAGTCCATTTAAAAAACTGCACTGTTGCTTCACTCTCACAAAACAATAGCCAAATGACAAAACAACAACAACAATGCAATACGTTTCCTCACTTTTATATAGCATTTCATATAGCAGTCAAAAGGTCCTCAGAAAATGAAAGATCATGCCTATTTTTTGCAAAAAGTGATCTCTAGCTTAAGGAGTATTAAGTCCTTCAAAACAGGCCATTTGCTTAAGCAAATCATAAATAATGAACAAAAAACTCTAACCCCAACCCCAACCCTAATCCTAACCCTAACCCAAATCCCATCCCCAATCCCAATCCCATTCCATTTCTAACCCTATAAAAACTAATAAAACTTATACAAAAATAATAATAGACAATTCCCCAACAATATTAAAGGGCCGACTCTAGAGAAAAGGTCCAAGTTTTGTATTCATTTTTACTTTATTAAAAATCCCAACGTTGTAAAGTCCTTTGGCACAAAACATGATCCCTCCAAAGATTATAAGGGCTCCCTAAATACTCAAAAGCACTCTTTCTTCCAATTACAAATACCATCCTTTGAATAGACAACTTTTTTCTCATATGTAATTGTTTTAGAAACTGGAACAAACTCACTGTGATCGCAATGGCAGTAGATTTTGCTAAGATGAACTTTCGTAGTCTGCAAAGCACAATGTTTAAGCTAAAAATTCTTGGGGTCATAGTCCAAACATCTGAAGGGAAGACAAGTCTTTGGTTCATACAGCCTTTCTAATTTGAAAAGGTGACAGAGAACATACACTGGAAATACTGCTATTGTCAATTTTTTAATAATTTCACCAATATGATAGCTTCATTTAGGGAGATATAGCCTTTTAGTGAATATTTCAATGAAAGAAAATCTTTCCTTCCATACATACATATACATATACATATACATATACATATACATATACATATTCTGAGGTTTTCGTGGGTGTTTGTATGTAGGTCTTTGGTTATTCGGGTTTTCTCCCACGTCAAATTGGAAGTGTCTTGGCGACGTTTCGACAAAGTCCCATTCGTCATCTTCAGGCTGGTGTTTTTGGCTTCGTGCTTCTAGGAGCAATGTGTGATCGTAGCTGTTTCTTCCTTTTAACTGCCAGTGGTGGTATGAACTGATTGGGTGAGAGCTTGGCTGTGTTCTGATTGGGTGGAGATGTGTTCTGATTGGTTAGGGGCTTGGCTCTGCTCTGATTGGATGGGGGGGTTGGCTGTGTTCTGATTGGCTGGGAGAGTGTTCTGTTTGGGTGGGGGCTTTATTGTGCTCAGGTTAGTCTGAGTCGCAGGGGGATTTGAGATGATGAGCTGCGTTGCTGTTGTTTGGCTTCTCGTTCGTGGTCATGCCTCAAATTCATGGTGGGTGTCAGTTTGCTTCATGTATGGATTGGAGGGGTTTAAAGTGGCTAATGTTGCAGTTGTGGTCTGGCTTCTGGTTTGTGGTTGTGCCTCCTCATTGGTGTGGATTTGGGTTTGCTTTTTGCGTGGATGTGTGGTGATGACATCTTGTGTGGTTTTCGTGAGTGTGGATCTGGTGTCATTCTTTGTGTTAGGGACTCTTTTGTCAATAAGGATGAGTTTCCAAATGGCTGGTAGGTGGGAGGTATCATCTCTTTTATTCATGCTGTGTGGACATTTTTCTATCTTGATGGTTTCTCTGATTATTCTGTTATTATTCTGTTGGTTTGTCTGATGTATGTGGTGGGACAAGCGGTGTATGGGATTTCATATACTCCTTGATTTTCTAACTCAATTTTGTCTTTGGGGTTTCTTCACCATCCTAAGAAACCCCAAAGACAAAATTGAGTTAGAAAATCAAGGAGTATATGAAATCCCATGCACCGCTTGTCCCACCACATACATCGGACAAACCAACAGAAGAATAAGTGCACGCATTGAAGAACACAAAAACTCAGTCAAAAAAGAGGAACCAACTTCTTCCCTGGTCCAATACCTTAAAGCCACAGGACATGAAATTGACTTTAAAAAGACCAGAACTATCGCCAAAATTGAACACTTTAATAGCCATCGAGATAGAAAAACGCCCACACAGCATGAATAAATGAGATGATACTTCCCTCCTACCAGCTATTTGTAAACCTGCCCTTATTGACAAACAAGTCCCTAACACAAAGAATGACACCAGACTCACACTCACGAAAACCACACAGGATGTCACCACCACACATCCACACAGAAAGCAAACCCAAACCCACACCGATGATGAGGCACAACCACAAACCAGAAGCCAGACCAGAGCTGCAGCATTAGCCACTTTAAACCCTTCCAATCCATTCATGAAGCAAACTGACACCCACCATGAATTTGAGGCATGACCACAAACGAGAAGCCAAACAACAGCAACGCAGCTCATCATCTCAAATCCCCCTGCGACTCAGACTAACCTGAGCACAATAAAGCCCCCACCCAAACAGAACACCCTCCCAGCCAATCAGAACACAGCCAACCCCCCATCCAATCAGAGCACTGCCAAGCCCCTAACCAATCAGAACACAACTCCACCCAATCAGAACACAGCCAAGCTCCAACCCAATCAGTTCATACCGCCACTGGCAGTTAAAAGGAAGAAACTGCTACGATCACACATTGCTCCTAGAAGCACGAAGCCAAAAACACCAGCCTGAAGATGACAAATGGGACTTTGTCGAAATGTCGCCAAGACACTTTCAACCCAGATTTGGCCAACATAAGGAGAAACAAGGAGGAATTTATAACTGTTACTATCCCCTTCATTCCAAGTACCGTATATGCTGGCATACAAGGCGACCCGGCATATAAGACCACCCCCATCTTTGGCGCCGACCCGCATTCCTAGAACGTTGTCTTATACGCCGTAAACTACCAGTATTTCCGGCGTATAAGACGACCCGGCGTATAAGATGACCCCCATCTTTGGCGCCGATTTTAACGCTTGCGGAAGTCACCTTATACGCCGACATATACAGTACTCAATAGCACAAACCAGTCACATTTTTGGGATTTTGACCTAAATAGTCACACACTGAATATAGTGCTTGAGTTCAATCCATAGATATTATCTCACCCCTTTGACACAATTGAAGTTTGTTTAACAGAATTATTCCACAACAACACCAATTTCTTTTGATGGGAGCCTGCTAGAAGTATTCTCAGTGGCTGTCGGCCCCATTGAGACAGAATAGTTTGAAGACCAAAGGGCAGATAGAAGAAGAATTGGCTATTCCTTGAACCTTGTCTGTGCTTGTTAACTATACAAATTCCTTTTGGATATCCGTCTCCATTTTTAATACATTTTAATGCACAGGCACACTCTGAGAAGAATACAGTTCAAAGAATGTATCCACAGACAATCACACAAGCCATAACCTTCTGGAGAATTTCAGTTTCTGTGGAGCCAAGGAACATTAGGAAGCCAATTCCTCCCAAGAGCACGTTTATATCAGTCTAAAATTCATTTTGGTTGAAATATTTATGATTTTGTAAAGGGAGGGAAAGGCACTGGAGCTCATCTCAGTCAGATCAAGTTAGCTGAAGCTGCTGGCATTGACAAAAGTAGAGCTTACTCTCCATTCCCTCCTTCATATACTTAAATGTGCTTTTCTCCAAGAGTCCTTCCTTAATGCTGTATCATAATTCATTAGGGCAGCTTTAATGAGTTGATAATTAGTTTGGAGGGAGGGAGTAAGGAATAGGTATGCATGTGTGTATGGGGAAGGGATGAGAAATGTTAGACAAAGTCAAGAAGGCTGGGCTCCATAAAGAGTCCTAAGGGAGCTTTTTGTCAACAAAATGGATCTGCCTAACAGGCAGTCAAACTTTCAAATGACCTTCATGTCAAATTATTGGGGGCTCTGTGTATGTGTTGGGGGACACACATACACACACATTTGTGTGTATGAGTGTATACACAGACATATATGTCTGTCTGTATATAAAATTTTTCAATACACACAAATACATATTCAGAATATAGTAAAGAATGGTCTCCAGGAGTTTCATGTTCTCCCTTTTATATCTTTTCTTTTTTTAAAATAAGACAAAAGCACCAGGTTGAAAAAAAATGACACAAAGAGCAGGCTTCTCTTTCATTTTCCAAGGTTGCCACACCAGGTGCTAAAATGAACATAAAAGTGTTTAAATCTGCAGATAAAGCAAAGGCCTGTTATCAAGGAGTCTCCAGCTGGTGCTAGGAAATGGTCTGCTCAAGTTTCAGTTAGTATGGTAAAGATAGAAATGGCAATGGTGGTGATATTTGATCTGCAGTATGATTTAAAAAAGATGGTTGCAAATGTTATAGATATGTTATGGGAACAACTTCCTGAATGGTGAGATTAATAGTTTCTTTTACTGAGTGATAAATCTTTTCAAGGTTACAAGGACTTGCCCAATAGATGGAATGTGTATGGGGTTTGGGGTGAAGGTGAAGTAGAAGCTGAATATTCATATTGTCATCTTTTGGGTAAGAGATTTCACTTTGCGATCACTCTGTAGTGTTGGAAGCAATCTAAAAGTATATAATGTGCATCTTTTCTACAGAGGCTTCATTCAAAGCTACTAACCCATTGCTTCCTTAATCATGGTTTACTGGCTTGACCCACAATTGGCTAGGTCCACACATTATGCTATGACATAGTTTCTAAATTGCAATAATTTGATTACATCTAAATTATATCTTCCTGTTAGTTCTAAATGAAAAAAAATCATGTGGTGATTTGGCATGATGTAAACCATTCAAAAAGTTGGTTACAAACACCTGTACAAACCACACGCACAGGATACCTACAGCAGATGTTATGGAACCTGGTTGTTCCATCTAGCTATAGCTGGAAGTTATGATATTATTTCAAAATACAGTATTTCATAGGAAGTGTTCCTCTCTGTCAGCCCTTGCCCCACAGGGCTCAATCTACTTCTTATACCAAGTGGTAGACACTCCGTGCAGTGCACTGTGGCCTGCAATGAATCAAAGCAACAACCACGCCAGCATTTTTACCTTTTTTCACCCATGCACAGGACTTTTCCATCCCTTGCATTTTATATTCTTCATTTGACTGGGATCCCAGACAAGCCAAGCATATGCTCTGTCACTAAACTACATCCACTTTTTTCCACTGGCCTCATAGATGCAACAGTGGTTTGAATTTATGATACAAATTATACTTCTAGGTTGCTTTATCCCTGTTTATGAGTGACTCAGATCAAAGCAAACCTGCACCAAAACCAGGGAAAAAGGAACAGAGTTTCTCAGACACACATTGATGTAGTTCCATCCATGATTATTTGAAATCCATAGGCATTTTTTTTCTTTTTCATGTCTGAGGAATGATATTGTTTCAAAGACAAATGCTAGCCCACATTCTAAATCAAGTTCAGAGTTAGAATAGAGTAGAATAGAATAACAGACTTGGAAGGGACCTTGGAGGTCTTCTAGTCCAACCCCCTGCTCAGGCAGGAAGCCCTATACCATTTCAGACAAAGGGTTGTCCAATCTCTTCTTAAAAACTTCCAGTGTTGGAGCATTCACAACTTCTGGGAGCAAGTTGTTCACTTCTGGAGGCAAGTTGTTCTGCTCCCATTCTAGTGTGGCATTTAAATTGTGCTATGCAGACAGCCATCCAATATGCCCCTATCGTTGAACCAACTCTACTGGTTGTACATATCTCACTCTCTCCCTTTACTGTCAGCTCTGGCACTGCAGAATTGTATCTGACTAAATGAACCCACTGGGCAAATGAAAGAAAAGAAGAGAGGAGCATCAAAACAAACCTCGGAGATACCCTTATCTAAATTAGTTGGAAACAGGCTTTTTTTAAAAAAAGAAATTTATAGCAGTTGTAAACCCCTGAAAGTTTTTATATTTAACAGAGAGAGTAACCAATTCTCATTTTAGCAACAGAAATGGTTCTATAACCAGCATTTTAAAGAGAGGAACTGTTAAAAAAGATGCCATAAAACAGTGGTTTGATATTATGTCAGATGTAAGAATGACATCTCATGAAAAGGATGTGATCAATGAACCTTTGCTTTTGAAATCCATGGAGACTCGGGGCTTTGATCACATGGTGTGGTTTCCCAACACAAAATCAAGCCTGTCTAATTTGCTCCATGATTCTGGATTTGTGGCAGTGATACAAGCATTCTGTTTCATTAGAGAAGTTTAATCTGCTGCAGTACACTCCAGCATTTGTTTGCTTTTCAGGTTAGCATGAACAGCATAAGATATTTTGTGGTATGGAAAAAGAACAAAGTGGTTTCCCTCCATTCCAAGAACAAAAGCCAGTTGGATTGGCCAGTAAATCTTTTTCAATAGTGAAACAGTTCCTCTATCATGCCTGGGTTGGTGGCCAGAGACAGAAAGAGAAAGGCCAGAGGAAATGGCATCAAATATAAACACTCTGACACTTGTACTAAAATGAGGTTATTATGCTACTATCAGCTGGGGGAAATGCTCATCTAAATTAACTTGAGGCAATATTTTAACACATTGGCAATTATAAACTCATTGAAGTTTGTATATTATCTGGAGATACTGCCTTCTTTTAATACTAATTTTATTTTGTTCCTTCGTCAACAAACACATACTGTATGACCTTGTTGTCCTCACCTTTCTTCAATAGGTTATGAAGTTAGGTAGCACTTCATGAACAAGGACAATAGGCTGTTCTATTCGATTGAAGATGGCTATTAAAGTTTATGGAATTTCTCCGCTCTAGGATGGTAGACTTATTATTAGCAGTTGCTTATAGCAATGACATTAGCAGGCTATCATGAATGAATCTTTCTTGCAAAAGAACCTAGAATCTTTAGTTTGTACTTTGGTCTCTTTTAGCAAGGCAGGATTTAAGATTATGTCTCTGAATAATACAGCAATGTTATACTTTTTCTGAATAATAAAATATTGTACTCATAGGCTATTGGAAGGGACAGAGGGGGTAGCTTTTTCAAATAATTTGAAAAATACATTGTTTATTCACAACTGCTTGCCTGTAAGAAGGGAAGGGAAGGGAAAGGAAAGGAAATGAAAGAAAAGGAAAGAAAAGGAAAGGAAAGGAAAGGAAATGAAAAGAAAAGATTCATAACCGCTATAAGATTTTGAATTGACAATGATTTTCTTTTGGAAAAGCTGGATGGTTCCCAATAACTTTAAAAGCATTGGCGGTCAAGCACAATCATGTTAATGCATTTGCTATCTTCCTCTGAAAGGATGAAGACATAATTTAATTTGGAGACTCTTATTCTGTATTCCCCTTGTATATTGACACTGCACTTCACCAGACAGTTTGTGCTTGTGTCCTTTAAAGGTGACCCATTAAAACATTGGATGAATGCAAAGACTCCTAATCAGTTTGATGGGTTTCTTGGAAATTGTGTGCCAGGACTGAATACCGAGAGCAGGACCTTGATTCAAGACTTGAAATTGCAAAAAAACCAAAGACTATTTTTACCTCATCCTCCTCTATACCATCCTACCTCAAAGATTTTGGCTGATTTTTGGTATTTCTCTGCTACATTCATATTCACCACTAATACCTTGAATAGGTAGGATAGGGTTAAGCTGTTTCAGCTGGGGGCTGCAGATAAGAGAAAGGCAATATTGTGATACTGTCATATAAAAATAGTTATCTTGACATGGGTAGAGGGAGATGAGGCTGAACCCCAAATAGCAGCTCTTTCACATACACACAATAAATATTGGGTCAAGTGACATATGTAATTTGCAGGAACCTGGGGTAACTGAAACATATGGTCTGAATACTTCAGTTCCAGAATATATGCTAAAAATATCACAGCTGTCTAAAAAGTCAATTAGAAACAACAGTACCATTTTAATAACTGCAATACACAGATCTTAGTTATCTCTTAAACCAGGGCTGTCCAATTTTGACATCTCTGAGACGTGTAGTCTTCAATTTCCAGAATTCTCCAGCCAGCCACGCATTCTGGGAGCTGAAGTCTACAAGTCTTAGAGTTGCCCAGGTTGAACACCTTTGATTTAAGCTGTATGGTTTAATTAAAGCTTCTGTAGTTTGGTTTTATGTTTTATGAAACACCAATTACCCACAAGGAGGTGGTAATCCTTGCTAATGGACCATAAGAAGCCTCTTGCTGCTTATACTTTGTTCCCCCCCCCCCGCTCCTTAAACCCCACAGAGTACCCAGATATACATATTAGCATATTTTTTATCTAGACTTGTTTTTATTGGATTACAAAAAGCCTTTGATAGTTGTTGATCTATAAAATCTAATACTCAGGGAATTATGATAAGTTAAACCTCCACTAGGTTAAACTCGCCCCGACCCTAAAAAAGATGTAAAATGTTCATCCTTTCCTTTCTCATTACATCATTATATCAGTTCAATCACTGCTAGTCATAAAAAAGAAAGGAAAAAAGCTCACTGTATGTACTCACTGGGAGTATATGCATAATAAATAACAAAAACAGCTGGTTATTTAAAGTACTGATTTCACTGAAAGAGGAAAAAACGCACAGCTGTTACTTGAACTATGGCCTACACAGTTTTTCCTTCCATAACCATGAAATGAATTTTCTTCTTTACAGATTATTCCATCCCAAACAGTAAAAAATGAAAAGGTAGGACGGGACCAGCAAATTAAAGAAACAAATGCATAGACGGTGAAGACTTAAAATAGCACTCCAAAATAGGAATATAATTGTTACATAGAAACTGTCTTATGCGTTTCAACAATAATTTCCTCAGGGACTAAAGGTTTCCATGTAACTTGCTTAGTACACAAGCAAATAACATTATTGGATAAACTGCTTTTTAACTGATATATTAAAAAAGATAAATTGAGTTGTAGGTCCTGAAGAACATCACCAAAATTATTGAGCAATTAATTTTCATCTACTAATGAGCTATTATTAGGGTAACTGTTTGTCTCCATTCCCTGCTTATTTTATTAAAAAAATTCAAATCTACTCTTAGCAGTTAATCACTTCTAGTCTTCATCTTCATTACATGATCATAGAACAATTTACATACGTACATACATACTTACATATATGCATTCATACATAGATACATACTTACAAACATTTTAACCTACTGTAACAAGGAACTAAGTTATGCAAATGAAGAGTTAGCATTCTGATAATATTTATTTATTATTAAATTTGTGCCAACTATCTCATTGTCAAATGACTCTATAATACAGGGGTGTCAAACTGCCGGCCCATGGGCTGGATGTGTCATACCAAAACCACACCCACCCCATTGCCGGCAATGGGAAAAAAGTCACGATATGTCATGACATGTCATGTGATGTTGCAAGTTTGACACCCCTGCTATAATATGTACAGATTAATAATAAGATAATACATGTTTATTGATTAGTCATTTGACTGTATCAAAAAAGCTATAAAAACAATACACAGAAAACAATAGGATCTGTTAAAACAAATCATCACCCTTGTAGTCAACTCCAAACTATTCAAGGTAACCTATCCTTCTCAACATGATCTTTGATATGAAAACTGCAGTCTTGCTAATAATAGATAAATCTACTTCCTGCAAGAAGCATGACAGTTTATTTTGAGTGTCTCAATATTTCTTAGTTTTTAAGTAAGGATCTGAGAAAATGTCCTGTTCCACTCAATGTAGTTTGAAATCAAACAAGATACAATACATGTAATATCTTCAGAGCTGATATACACAGCTTTTTGGTGAATGAAACTCCATGGAACATCCCCTATCTTACTATGGAATCAAGTTGTTCAAAACATGCTCTAAAAAAATCTGTTCTACATTGATGAAATGATAGAAGGTGTTGAAGCTACAGGAACCTTGGGAAGGAGTGATTATACAATATTGGAATTCAACATTATGCAAGCACAAGCAGTATAACAAAGTCAAACTAGGGTCTTGGACTTTAAGAGTGCTAAATTCAATAAACTTAGAGAGAGCTTGGGAAGGATCCCATGGATGAGAATTCTCAAAGGGAAAAGAACTCAAGGAGCTTGGAAAACTTTGAAAAGTGAGATTGTAAAAGCCCAATCTAGTACAATATCAACAAAGAAGAAAGACAACAGCTCTCAAAAGAAACCACTACGGTTGCATTAAAAAGTCTCTGATAAATTGAAAGGCAAAAAGGACAAGTATAAAAAGTGGAAAGAGGGGCACATAACTAAGGCAGAATATCAGCAAATAGCCTGAGCCTGCAAAGATGAAATGAGGAAAGCTAAGCTCACAATAAACCGAGGCTTGTGACAAAAGTCAAAAATAACAAAAAAAACCTTTTAACATGTAAAAAACAAACAGAAAACAAGGAAACAATTGGTCCATTAATGGGAGAAAATGGCAAGAAGGTATCAAGCAACAGGGAGAAAGCAGAACTGCTTAACTCATTTTTTGCATCTGTCTTTACACAAAAGGAAAAAAACAGTCCAACTTATCAAAAACAGTACCATAAAAAGCTTAGGAATACAAGTTTAGGAATACAAGTTAAAATAGGAAAGAAAATGGTGAGAGAGCTAGATGAGCACCCTTGAGTTCAAATCACCAGGACCAGATGGATTATACCCCAATGTTCTGAAGGAACTGGCAGACATGATCTCAGAACCACTGAACTGTATCTTTCAAGATCCTGGAGCACTGGGGAACTACCAGAGGACTGGAAAAGAGCTGATGTAGTTCCCATCTCCAGAACAGGAAAAAAATGGATCCAGGAAACTACAGACCTATCAGCCTGACTTCAATATGTGGGAAGATTCTGGAAAAGAGAATCAAGCAATGAATCTGCAAACACCTAGAAACAAACAAAGTCAACATGGGTTTGTCAAAAACAGATCATGCCAGACAAATCTTATTACATTCTTTGATAAAGGGACAAAATATTTTGATATATCATGTAGTGGAATCTCCAGCTAGATTGGAGGAAGGGGTTAAAAGGGGGCCAGGTTTGGATCACTGCACTGCAGAAATAGCACAGGCCTGACCTCCCCCAGAATCTTTGAAGAATTATTTTGCTCTTTCCAGGTGAATGCATTCAGTCTGATGAGATTCTTGTAACATAATTCATTAGCAATAAATTATAGCTGAGACACTTCATGGGTGGTTCTGGTTGTTTTCACCTGACATATGGAGTTTTCAGCACTTTGCTATCCAGGAGGCTGATCTGAGTTGAGCCACCCACTTCAAGGACATAGTATGTTTAAGGGATGCAATACCATATCATCTGTGTAAAGCATGGTATTTACATGCTTTTTTAAAAACTTGAGGTACATGCATGTTGGTTGAATGAAGGATTTATGGGATATCCTTTATTTACAGTATAGGAATTAATATGCATCCTTGTCTGACCTCTTTTTTCAGTGCTAATTTTCCCTGTTCACTCCTATGTGTACCCTTAAGCAGGAGTTTAAATATGCCATAGTTAGAGAGAGGAGTCTGAATTCCATGTTCAGGGCCATAAATTTCCTCCAATGTCCCTATTTATTGAATTGAATGCCACACTAAGGTCTATGAAGGTTGCAAAGGGTTCACTCATTTTAGCTGTGTATTTTTCTATAAGGCGATGTAAAATGAAACAATTATTATTGGTAGAGTGGCCAGGCCTAAACCCAGATTACTCTTTAGCTAATAAGCCCTTTTCAATTACCCAATCAGGATCTTATATAAAGGATATTTGACATACAGGATTGTTACAGTGTCAATTAGGTTGCTCAGTCTGAACTTTGAAACATCACCTTTGTCACCTTTTTTCCTAAATGGAAACCACAGCAGAGAGTTTCTAGCTACCCAGAATTTAGCAGGATTTTTTAGATAGGAGTAAACAAATCTGCACAAAAGGAATACATCAATCAACTTCATATTTAAACAGTTCAGGGATACCAGATTTTTCCCAGAAGCCTTATTAGACTTCAGAGTTTTAATGACTCCTCTAATTTATTGATAGCCCTCTGAGGATGTCCGGAACAGAAGCACTACTAGGAGTATCAGCACTGTCTTTATTGTGAGTCTGAAAGTACTTCTACCCTCTTCTTTCTGGTTTTTGGACAACTAGAGAAGATATCTTCTGAAATGCTTCCTATGCTACTTGTACATCTATGGACTGAGCTGCCTCTCATCAGATTATTGCCTAGGTCACATGTCTTCATCCTTTCTCCCAAGGACATTCTCACATACCATTACATACCATCACATCCATTCAGTCACTGGAGGCCAGGTGAAGAGGGCCTTTTTCTTGTAGGTCATTATGTGGGTCCTCTAGTCCAATGTGGTTATGGATACGAATACTTAGCTGTAGTATTCCTCTCTCATGAATGTAGGGATAGGGATATTGATAGAGAATCTACATTCCTGCAGTATTCCTGCAACTGAATGCCAAAAAGAAAATGGGTTTAGTATTTTGCCACTAGCTTTAAATCAAATTAAAGAGAAAACAAACGGCAAGACTTCTTAAGTGTGATAATTTTATTTCTCTTCTAAGCTCTGGCATGACGACATGGTTGTTATCTGATAGATGGTTCTGGCTAGACAAATAGCTAGCCTTAATCTCTTTCTCGAGGAATAACATAGTGAGTCAAACCAATAAAAGCCATTTGTGACTTGGGAGGCCGCATTTCATTAAAAACATTATTTATCCTGCTTTCTTGTCTAGGTTTTCATAACCTATAAAAACAGAGTTAATGTCTGTTATAAGTAATGTAAGTGTGTCTGCATTATCAGAATTCATATATGTTGTCCAGGGCCATAGTATCCATTTTGTGCCACATTTCCTCCTATATTTGTGAACCTCAAAATGAAGTGAGAGCCATTTATCATCTGAATTTTGGCCTACATTCTAGGAAAGTTGAAGCATAGATTCTCAATAGATTATAGGATAGGGGTAATCAATAGCTTTAGAAAGAAGGGTTAGCCATTACCTCAGTAGGATTTCCAGTAGCCATTTGGTCTTCCACAATGAATAATTGCCAACTATTATAAAGAAGGAAAATAAATATTCTGCATTCAGAAGTCACAGCTATGCTATGTTCATTCTTATTCCTGGCCCTGTTCCCAAAATATGTTTAATCCAATCATCCAGTAACTAGGTCAAATTTTTTTACCAGTAATTCTAGCAGCAAATAATCCTATTTAGTCCCAACAAAACCCACTATTTTCAGAATGCAAAATTCTCAACCATTCTCTCTAGAAGCATCTGGTATTCATGAACCTTTGACCCAAGACAGAAATGGCAAACCTTGATACCAAGTCTAGCCCTATTCTATTAATTGTCCTGGAAGGTTATAGCGGCCCATCTGTGCATTGGGACGAATATTTGTGTAACCAAGATTTTGAAATGAATTCTTTAAGCGAGTGGGTTGTTTTTCTGGCATATCTGTCTAGATTTATTTCTTAGAAACTAGGTTTGCAAAATGGGACATAATTTAGTGTTTCCTTGAGAGAACTAATTTGGAGGAGAGACTTAACTCCCTGCAAGATGGGGTTTATTTGAGGTAAACTGTAATACCCATAACATTAGTTCATGAGGTTAAGTACTCAGTTAAATCACACTTACCCCATCTCAGTTAAGTATGTTCTGGGAAATAGGTTCCCTGTTTCCACCTAGAGGAATTATTTTTATGGATCCCACCATATGTAGGATATATATAAGAGATTATTACAGTAGCTAAGAGCCAAGCGTTTCTTCATGTACAATATAATAATATCCATGCTTTCAAGTATTGACCACCTACTTTATCTGATTTTTTCAAAGTTGCTATAGGTCACGTCATTTATTTTTGTAGTGAGAATAGTTTTGCAAGTAAAATAATAATCCCAATTATTAATAACGTATTTGATTTCCACTGCATCCTACCTATATTTCTCAACTTGCTTCTCTCTGGATGTGTTGGATCTTCAAGGATGCATATTCCCGATCTGATCAAAACCCCAGATGATTGACTAGAAATTCTGGGTTATGATAGCCGGAGAAGGTTCTTTCTTAACCTTTATTGTTTATTTTGATGCAGTGTGCAAAGGCAGGCAATTCTAGAGAAAAAAACAACATCAGGCAAAGAATCTTGAGAGTTAATTTTTTAGTAGATTTAGGGAAAAAAAGGTCTAAAAAGCAAAGCTAAACAAATTCCCCTACCCCCCCAAAAAAAGATTGATAATAATAAAAAAAAAGACATTTGGGCCATTTGATCATAAATAGTAGAGTTCACTAGCACAAGAAATCATGCAGACTGTGCAGGGAGACATAAAACCACTGAATTATGTATTAATATGTCATATAAAAAGGAAAAAGTACTAAAGAAATACTGTAGGAAAAATAAATAAAGCAGCGTTAAAAGTAAACACGTCCCATTTGGTCAGTTATGCCAACAAAAATCACAGTTTGGAAGTTAATAATACTTTTAATTTTTGCACTAACTTGCTTCCCTCTTGCAAGCCGTGCGAAGGTGTGGCCAGAACCTAGCATCAAGGATTGATTTTCTGTCAGAGCTCATCTAAATCAATATGTCTGGGTGCGTGCATGTGTGTGTGTGTGTGTGTGTACGCGACTGTGTGTGTGTTTAAATACAGCCTGGAAGCTTAGCTTGTTGACATTAAATTAGAACTGACACAACCACAAAGAGGATTTCTGAATAAAAGTAGCCTTGATTGAAAACTTCTTGTACTGATATGGAGCTTGTCTGGATCCCCCCCCCCCCGCCTTCTACATGCTTAGAAAGGGCTGGTGTGAAAGCTACATGCAGGCTGTTTGAACAATGACAATGTAATACTAGGAAAAAAAACCCTGATTTTGATTTTAGACTACAGGTAGTTCTCGACTTACGATCACAATTGAGCCCAATATTTCTATTAAGTGAGGCATTTTATGACCTTTCTTGCCACAGTTGTTGTTAAGTGAATCTGGCTTCCCCGTTGACATTTCTTGTCAAAAGATTACAAAAGGGGAACACATGATCTTGGGACACAGCAGTGGTCATAAGTATGAACCAGTTACCAATCTGAATTTTGATCACATGATCAGGGAGATGCTACAAAGGTTGTAACTGTGAAAAATGGTTATAAGTCACTTCTTTCAGTGCTGCTTTAACTTTGAACGGCCACTAAATGAAATTGAGGACTACCTGTATATCTATACTTCTACTGCTACCTAAAGCCATACAAGGAAATCAGTGTACATAAACATATGCATTTTTCTTGAGGAAGAACCATAAATATCTAAGAGGAGAAACATTTTCCCACCATTACTTGGCTAATAGTACACCTTTCCCTCCCCTCCATTGTGGCAGTCATGTTGATAGTCATTAGTATTCTAGTCTGCAAGAAATTACTCAATTGCATCACTATTTGTTTGTTCATGAATAGGTTTTAGAGTTCACCCAAATTAAAATGATGTCTGGCAGGTACAAAATACACATTTTTTTAAAAAACCATTTTTGAAAAATCTATATAAAAAATAAATCTGCCTTATAGATATCAGCAATACTTAGCCAAGGTTGACGACTTAGTGAAATAAAATTGTCCTCGGTGATCTGAATGCCCTGAGCAAAGGAGTTTTACAAATCTCTAGAGGTAAAACTGTTCCAAAGTTTGGAGCTCACCACACAGAAGATCTGTCTGTGTCTCCCTAACTACAGATAGAGAATGATCTCTTAAGAGGTTGTCCTGGGATGTTCTCACTGGATAGGCAGATTCAATACCTGATATGACTTGATAATATAGGTGAATAATGTAGTTATTGTAACTCTGGATATTTAATGGCTTTAGGTGTTGGGTTGTTGGTTTTAGGACTATGACACAGCCAAAATCTTGGCTCTCCAGGTACCTCTTATTCAAGAGCTGGCTTATTGGCAGAAAGCTCTTTCACACAATACTGGTAGATTCATTTCTTCATTGCAGTCAAGTATGATATTTTATACATATAAAATATCTCCCTTCTGCAATGCACATGAGCCTATAAATGGTCTATGTACTCTAAATTCCAAGTCCCTTCTTCTGCCTTTCTGAGTCAGTGGATATATAGGGATCCTTTGGCTGGCCTTAATGGGTACCTAAACTATGTTATGCAACGGTTCCTCTAGTCTCACCAGCTTCATTCAACAAAGCAAACTAAAAACTTGAATTAATTTGGAATTAAACTAAAATTAGGGAATGCTGAAAGGAGTATTTTAGACATTGCTTATATGTGATATTACAGAATTGGCATTTTTTAATACCTGTGCTATTTGTTTCTTTGAAATAGACCTCCGGGCAGGCAATCTTACCCTACTTTTTCTAGATGCTCAGTTTTTCTTTCTTTCAATTCCTCTTGTTTTTTTAATTAGAGGTCTTTAGAGCAGTGGTTCTCAACCTTCCTAATGCCGTGACCATTTAATACAGTTCCTCATGTTATGGTGACCCCCAACCCCCCATCCAGCTGGACAGGGGGTATCAAAAACTTGACCAAAAAAAAAAAGAAAAAATGGGAAAGTATAGGTAGTCCTCAACTTACAACAATTCTCTTAGTGACTGTTTGAAGTTACAACAGCACTGAAAAAGTGAATTATGATCATTTTTCACACTTATGATTGTTGCAGCATCCCCAGGGTCATGTGATTTACATTCAGATGCTTGACAACTGATTCATGCTTATGACATTCACAGTGTCCCAGGGTCATGTGATCAATGGCCAGGGGACGTGGCCAACTGATCACTCAGGTTGCAGAGTGCCTGTGGGGGGGAATCTGTGGGTCTCTGGGATGGGACTGGGATGGGTGCTTGCCTTCCTTCCCTCCCTTCTCTCCCCTTGTTCCTTCCTTCCTTCTTTTCTTCCTTTCTTTCACCTCCCTTAGTCTCTTCCGCCTTCCCTCCCTCTTTCCCGTTGTCCCTTCCTTCTTTCCTTCACCTCCCTTAGTCTCTTCCTCCTTCCCTTCCTCTTTCCCATTGTCCCTTCCTTCCTTCTTTTCTTCCTTTCCTTCACCTCCCTTAGTCTCTTCCTCCTTCCCTTCCTCTTTCCCATTGTCCCTTCCTTCTTTCCTTCCTTTCCTTCCCCTCCTTCTTAGTCCATCCCTCCCTCCCTCCCTCCCTCCCTTCCTTCCTTCCTTCCTTCCTTCCTTCCTTCCTTCCTTCCTTCCTTCCTTCCTTCCTTCCCTCTTTGTCCCTTCCTTCCCTCCCTCCCTTCCATTGTTCCTTCCTTCCTTCTCTCTCTCATTGTCCCTTACTTCCCTCCCTATTCGTCCCTTCCTTCCTCCTGCCCTCTGTGCCCAGGAAGGGACAAGGGGAGGGGGACAGGCTGCCAGAGGCAGAGGAGAGCTCCACCCAGCTCACTTGCTCAGCTTCGCCAGAAAATATGCCGCTTGCTAAGTTAGCAGAAGCCCCAGGATCAGCACTAGGCTACAGCTGATTCGCGCTTCTGCTAAATTAGCAAGCGGCATGTTTTCTAGCAAAGCTCGAGCAAGTTTGCTGGGCAGGAGCCAAGGAGAGCTGCTACAGCTAACCTGCTTCTTGGCTGCTCTGCAGAAGTGTGGATCAGCTGTAGAGGTTCGCCCGATCCTGGACAAGAGGGAAGGAAGGAAGGACAGAAGGGACAAGGGGAAAGAGGGAGGGAAGGAGGGACAAAGAGGGAGGCGAAGGAAAGGAAGGAAGGAAGGAAGGAAGGAAGGAAGGAAGGAAGGAAGGAAGGAAGGGACAAGGGGAGAGAGAGAGGGAAGGGGGGACAAAGAGGGAGGCAAAGGAAAGGAAAGGAAAGGAAGGAAGGGAGGAAGGAAGGAAGGGACAATGGGGGAGGGAGGGAAGGAGGAAGAGACCAAGAGGGAGGGAAGGAAAGGGAGGTCCAGCTAGCAGAGGCTTGGCAGCCCGGCTGCCAAGGAACAGAAGAGTGCAAAGCCAAGGAGAAGAAGGTGGCGGTTTCCTCCCAAAGGGGGCTTCTTTTCTCCACACCTTCCCTGGGTTTGTGGGGAATTTCTCATCACCAACGCTGACAGGTGCTCCTTCGAGCCCGCCACGAGCTTTCTCGCCCCCTTTGCTTCTCCCCCCAGCTTTCGTGAGGATTGTGACACTCTTGGGAAGCCGATCGTGCTTTGAAGCTTAGGAGAGGAGGAGGAATCCCTTCCTCCTTCCCTCCCTCTCTCCCTGTCAAGCTCCGGCAGACTCGACATGAACGGGCAGAGGAGGAGTCGAGGACGGGCAGGGTGGTAAAGGAGACCGGCGGCCATCGCCAGACTTCCCGGCTGACAAGCGCAAGTTTGGGGGTCGCCAGCTGACAGGCGTAGGAGTGCTGCCTCCTCTTCGCTGACCTGCGTGCACGAGAAGAAGTCAAGTCAAGTCAATCCAGTTGCTGCACTATGAGTCTCTGGGGAAGGTGGGGCCTTGTTCTGTGCCTGCACTCTTCATGCACCCCCTGCAGGGCACATTTGGTAGAGTTCGTGCAGACTGCCGCCAAGCAGCATATTTTCCACAAACAAGTAAGGTGGAGTGGAGGCGGGGGAGGGAGAGAAGGTGGTTGACAAGCCCTGCCTAAGACCATCAGAAATATGTGTTTTCCGATGGTCTTAGGCGACCCCTGTGAAAGGCTCATGCAACCCCCAAAAGGGTCGCAACCCACAGGTTGAGAACCACTGCTTTAGAGGATATCTGGCTTGGAAATGAAAAGAATTCAATAGCTTCCTCTACTGCCTACTCCCCATGGTTTGCCTCTACAGTGTGAGCCATTTCTGGCAAGGTTTCAATTTCTTTGGCCTAGGTAGTCTTTGCAGTTCTTCTAATTATACCTCTGTGAATATTTTATTCTATATTGATGTTGATCTCCTAGCCTCGGTTCTATTATTTCTGATTATTGATTCGTTGCACAGTCAATCAGATGTTCATACTGGATTTGACATTTTTATCCACCTATAAAGTTCTTCCCTGAGGTAGGCAGATGTTGATGTTTTATGATGTTAAAGGTATTGTTGCAGGATGTAAGCTGTTCCAAGTGAAGCTGCCTTTTGCAATTGACAGATGATGATGTTGTCAATGCTGACAGTGTTCAAATGGTGCTCCAGTTAGGAGTGCCTATTACTATAGGTATTACCTTTGGTTTCTTTTGCCAGAGTAATTTTATTTCCTATTTGCAGGTCTTTTATTTTTTAATTATTATTAAATTATTATTATGGATTGAATGTAAAAGTGGGTGGACATGATAGCAGTGTTGCAATATCCAAGGGACCGCCACCAAGAAGAGGGAATCAAGCTATTCTCCAAAACACCTGAAGGCAGGTCAAGAAGCAACAGATGGAAACTAATCAAGGAGAGAACCAACTTAGACCTAAGGAGAAATTTCCTGACAGTTAGAACAATTAATCAGTGGAACAACTTGCCTCCAGAAGTTGTGGATGCTCCAACACTGGAAGCTTTTAAGAAGAGACTGGACCACCATTTGTCTGAAATGTTATAGGGTTTCCTGCCTGAGCAGGGGGTTGGACTAGATGACCTCCAAGGTCCCTTCTAACTCTGTTATTCTGTATTTTGTATTCTATTCTGTATATATAAGGAGAATGATTGGGGATTGAATTATAAAAGAAATATATCAAGGAAAAATGAGTAGGTTGAGAGGAAGGGGAAATCTGCAAGAGACATGGTATGATGGAAGCAATAGCACTTCAAAAAGAGAGCTGAGAAATTTAAAAAACAAAAATTACTGTATGAAGCAGTATCTGAATTTGGTAGCAAAGATAGAAAAATACAGAGAAATATAGAAAATATCATTAAAGCAGCTAAATTATTAGATTTCCTCCCCCTACCCTTATACCCTGTTTTGATTACTTTAAGATACATCTTCTTTTTCGTCGGCTGTTCTTTTTATGTCTCATTCCCCAAAGGGAATAGTACGGTGGGTTTGAGTATATATGCATCCCTACTGATTCCCTTTCAGTCTTTCTTTAGTTTTGACTAATAATGGAAGATGAAATACCAAATTTTGGAAGGCTAGTTTAGCACATAATTACCCAATGACTGAACAAAAGGGGTTTCTCATCTCTAATTCAACCTGAATTCAGAGAAATCCCTTGCTTTCTATGTTGGCATCATTAAAAAAAAAAGCAAACAAGAAAATCAGTCTTATTTTAACAACATTCTTTCTTCAGCTATTGCTAATTCAAAGACTGTGTAGGCAGACATCATTCATACAAGACAACTGCTCATTTTTTGGGGGAACACAGATTCATCTTCAAGGATTTACAAGGGTCTTTAGAGGGGAAGGGGTATTTTATTGGAAAGTGAAAAATTGTAGAAGAAAGTGGTTGTTGCTTGTCATTTAGAGCAGCATCTGAAATGCATGTAGGCTTGGTGGCCACAGATTTCTTTGAGAGACTTGTGCTGTTATTTGTGAGTTTCTGTCTGAATCTTGCAAGAGTTCAACAATATTTATTATTACCCTCTGTACATCCTTTCGGAAAGGGCACTTATTTTTAACTTAGCAAGATTGACTGACTGCTTTCTAAAACAGGAAACAGATATCTGGGTTGTTGAGTGCTACTGGGCAGATGTCAAAGTCTATTGTTATTCCATTTTGTCTGTCTCTGAGATGAGATTAGGGGCCATTTATGGATATCCTTCAGAGGAAGTTACAGGCTTAATGCTCCGTTTCAAGAAAAAAGAAAGAAAAAAGAACGGAGCCAAGTACTGATGAAGTAATTTAGCTGACTTCAGTTTTTGTTCATTGAAACAGAACTGGCAAGGTTCTTTGCCATATGGTGTCTTCCTCCAGTTCTTTCACTGGCTGAAATCAGCTTCCTTAAAGATCTTCTGTTGCTCTGCATTTTGTTTCATTGAATGAAATCTCCCTAGAACTTTTGGAATTCAAGTCTACATGTGACTAGTCTGGATCAAGTTCATTTAAGGAAGAAAGCAACTAAAATATCTGACTCGTTCTGTGTTTGGCATCTTACATTTACAGATGAAGGACTTTCTGTATATAGTGTCTGGCTGATTAATCTCTTAATAGTAGAGTAGAGCAGAGCAGAGCAGAGTAGAGTAGAATTCTTTATTAGCCAAGTGTGAATGGACACACAAGGAATTTGTCTCCCGTGCATAAGCTCAGTGGATATATAGTGGACTGAGATGTACAGTATATATGTCCAGAATCTCTTGGCATTTGATTTTTTTTTTTGTTCAGTGAAAATAACATTAGTGCAAGCCACACATTTTCAGGATTTGGGATTTGATCAAAAGGAAGGGCAGAATTTAGGGAGACCTTAATATGGAGTGGACCTGGAAGTAGTTCTTCATTTCTGTTGGATATGAAAACCCTGTGGCAGGAGCAGTTCCTTTGCAATAGGTCACAGACGACATGTCCTATGAGAAGTAAATACAGATCAAAAGCATCATCATAAAAATAGAGATACATACTAACAGGCATCATTGGCACCAAAGAGAGAAAAGCAAGAGGGGGAGTGGAAAATCAAACGTGGGGAACTGTAGAGCCTGTTATTTCAGCTGTGGAAAAAGCAAGTATTCACAGAAGTTGGTATTTACTGGTGATATTACTGCTTTTGCTTAGGATTCCTTTTAGTCTGGTTCTCCTTGGAGTGCCTTTGGAATCAACAAGCTCTACCACATTCCTGCTTCATCCTTTGGGAGAAAGCATGAGTTCTTACTGAAAAATGAAAGCATCTAGCAATGTAGTATTTATGCTTCCCTGAGCATCTCTTCCTTAAAGTAGCATACAGCTGTTGCATAGGCCAGGAAAATATTTCTGCTTTAAGTTATTTTAGACAAGGATTATATTTCCACTTCCATGTTCTTGAGTCAAACAGACTGCATATTTCTTGTTATATTCCCAATGATTATGAGTTCTGATCAATTGTTTGTAGGTCTATCTTTAACAAGGGCTTATTTATTAAAATAACATCTTTATTTTCTAAATAAAATTCCCATTAAGGTGACATTCTTCTACTTACCTGGAGTCCTGATGAGTTTATAAACACATCCAGGTTGTTATCCTAACAACAATGCAGGAAAGTTTACTATTGCCTTCTTCCAAGTTTTTTTTTTTTTTTTAATTTCCCAGTCTTGTGGCTCTGGTGTTTCTGATGGTCAGCCATTCAAGTACTATCGAAGTCAATTCTTTTTAATTTTTCGAGATCAGCCAAAGCCATCTTAATCAGAGGCCTTGCAAAAGTTTATAAGCAATGTTTACTTTAATAAATGTTGTATGAAACACTTTTCAAAATTTCTTTACCTCCCTGCTTCTAAATGGAAGCTACCACATTCTTTTGCACATCTTCACTTTTGAGGCCTGCTCCAACAAATCTAATCACTGAAAATGATCCTTGCCTATGTAGAGAAGTCTTTTGGGGCTAATGGAAATAATTGTCAGGGACATACTATGAAAATACTGCAGGAACCATAAAATATAACAGCCTAGAATGTCAAGAAATCTTGTATTTGCAAACTGCAAAATATACTCTCTGACCTGGGCAAAGGAGAAACAAAACTCCAGTTAGTTATATGGGAGCCAAGTTGAGGAATGTTTTAAAAAACAAAACTATTAAGACCAATCCCCATGTAATTTAGTAGAAAGAAAGATGCAGCAGACAGCTACAGACTGCATTAAATGTAGGACAGCTGGGTTCCCTACAGCTCTCTTAGTTATGGCATCTGTGTGGGAAGGTACAAAATGCATTCTGGTAAATGCTTCTGTCGTTTCCTTAGCTATTTGGTTGCCACTTCAATAATTGTTTCCCCTATTGATTTATTAGTTGCAGGGAGCTAATTGACATAAAGCTATCCCTCCACCTGTGCTATGGGTCTAGGCTAACTTTTTGCTTGCATCTGGCCATTCCAACAGTTATGGGAAGGCGCAGGATGCAATATGGCCTCCTGTCAGCAGGCAGTTCTTCACAATATCAAATAAATAATAGTAGACAAGCTTGGTTGTCTTTAGCAGGATAAAAGATGTGGATATTCCCTTATCTCATGCTCTTGTATTTATTCATTCAAATCAATTAACATGGAAACTGGGTTACTAATTTAAAGAAAGGATTGACTTCACTGTATGAATGAGAAAGAGAAAAAAAACAACATTTCAGGAGGAACCTTTAACTTGTTATATCTCAATGTGTTGGGTTCTGAGCCTGCTGAAGCATTCAGCAGGCTCAGAAATGTTTCAAATGGTCCCGGGCAGACCAAAAGCTGCCCCGGACCAGACTGGCTATCACCATCCTTGCGCGCATGCGCAAGGTGCGAAAACAGCCAGATTTCTATTGGCTGACATTGTCCAGGTTTTGGACACTATAAAAGACCTGCGTGCCTTTTTGCTGTTGCTGGTTGTAAGAAGAGAACAATAAAAGAAACTTGTTTGTTATACCATGTGTTGCCTCTTAATGTCTCTAACCTGCAAACACAAAAACCTGGAGACTAAAACATATGGAAAACAGTTGCAGGATTTAAAAACTTTAAAAACTGCATTTCTTTTATAAGCCTTCAGTTGACCTAATAAATGCATTATCCAATGAGGATTTTTGAAGCTTGTTTGGCTGCTTTTGCCTTTAAGATTAGACATTGGAAGACCAAAGGCCAAGCAAGCTATTATGTTGAACACAGCGGGTGTGTAAATATGTTTCTAAAATAGGTTGTATTAAATAGTTAGAGCTGCATGCAATATGAAGCAAAGCTTATATTCCTTTTGATGTATACAAATCTGTTTGGATTTCATTTCAGGATTTTATTATGGACCCTTCAAAGAGCTGTATGGTTTCAGTGGGTCTCAGTCTCAGCTAGCTATAAATTCTTAAACTGCACCACACCATTTTTCTACTGTGCAGATTTTTAAAGAGCTACTTTGCAGCGTCCATTGTTTGAGGACAGCGCTCCTTCAAGCTAACAAAAAACATGTTTCTTCTAAGTAGGGGCCACATTACTTGGCTTTATAATAGCACTTTCAAAGAGAGACAATTGGTCTAGCGTAGGGGTGTCAAACTCACCGCTTCACATGACGTGTTGTGATATGACATCTCATGACTTTTTTCCCCTTGCCGGAGCTGGGATGGCGCGGCTTCCATGTGACGCATCTGGCCAGTGGGCCAGCAGTTTGACACACTTGGTCTAGTGCAGAGGTAGGCAACCTTGGCTCTTTTATGAGTTGTGGACTTCAGCTCAATTCCTGAGCTGGCTGGTTCAGGAAATCTGGGAGTTGAAGTCCATGAGTCATAAAAGAGCCAAGGTTGCCTACCCCTGGTCTAGCGGTTAAGACATCAGGCTCAAAAACAAGAGACTATGAGTTCTGATCCATTGTTAAGCATGAAAGCCAGCCAGGTGACTTTGGACGAGTCACTCTCTTTCAGTCTAACCTACCCCACAGGGTTGTTGTTGAAGCAGGGAAAATAGAAGGAGGAAAGTGTGTTCGATATGTTTGCTGCCTTGAGTTATTTTTTTAAAATAATAAAGGTGGGATTAAAAAATAATAAAGGTGGGTTAAATAAAGGTGCAGCCTGACGACCATGCTGTTGGTCGTCAGGCTGCACCCAACTGAGACAGATTGCTTTCTGTCATGGCAGAACAGTGCAATAGGGCTTTGTGGGTATAAACAAAGCTGCCTTTTAAGCCAAGCTGATTCCATGTCCCATCAGTTCCACCCAGCAAGGAAAGCTTTAAGTATTTCCATGGCACTTCCTTTGATGTGTTATGGATATACTGTACTTCCTACCAGGTGAAATATAACTTGGGCTGCAATATCCTCTCCATTTCTCATATTTTTTTCTGTCCTATCCATTTCTGTCTATGAATATATTTTAAAAGATAGCATATGTACTATAGTATATGCATCCTAATAAATACATTTTCTGTAATGTGTATGTGTGTGTGTGTGTGTGTGTGTGTGTGTGTGTGTAATTGGAACACTGAATTTCAAAATTTAGAGAATGGAAAGAAGGATGTTGGCGCTTTAGTTCACATACAGATTCATAAAGTGAGAATTAAGAAGATTTGCACAAAAAACTTTTTTCTTAGCCCTCCTAGATTGTAGGTGTCAAATTCGCCATGTCATGTGATGTGTCACGACGCATCACAACATTTTTTTACATTGCCGGAGCTGGGGTGGGCACGGTCTCCATATGATGCAAGTTTGACACCCCTGCCCTAGATGTTACATTAGCGGAGTGATCTCATTATCTGATCCCACACATTTATTTGACAGGGCAATGTTTCAATTTTCAGTTCGTAAGTTCTTATGCTTGTCATATATTAACAAATTTTTAACACTATGCAGAATGATAAACATGCAATTGAATCCTAGCATCCAGATATATTAAGGGACATCAATTTGTCTCTAGATTATATGGCCATAAAACATAGTTTACAACTCTAGCATTCTCCCCAATTCAGCTCTTCTAGGAGCAGAAAAAGATACAGGATATAGCAATTAAAAAAAGAAACATTGGTAATGATGGGAAAAAAACTATATTGTTTCTAAATTGTTTCATCTTCTTCAGAAGTAATCCAAAATCTGTTCCCAGATTTTTCAACAATTTAAACTGCATTCCCAGTGATTCAGCTGGTTCGCACCAGTTTGGCAGAACCAGTAGCTATTTTTTTGTTGCCCAGGCCCAGAATGGACTTCCAGAAGCAGCATCCACACAGAGAACCAGTTGTTCACATATTTGAATCCCACCACTGTGCATTCCTATACACTTATCTGGGAGTAAGCCTATTGAACCAAATGGCGATTCTTTTTCAGTAACATATAGAATTGCATGGCAAGGGCTTTTTGAAGGTTTTTGCTTTGTACAGGACAAAATACATTAGCATTTGAGCAATGTTTGCTTTTAATCTCTCCACTGAATTGCTGCGATGACAAGGCCAGAAATTGCTATCTTGTCTGAAACCCAAAACTGAAATTGACAAGAATGATTACTGCTTCTATGGCTTCCTTTTCTTATCAGTATTTTCTCAACTAGACTCTGGGGGAAATCCTTGAAGGGGGAAAAAAGAAAGAAAAGAAAATACATTTTTTTTAATGTGTAGTGCAGAAAATCCCTACTGAATATTCTAGTTTATTTAGCATATGAAGTTTTAATGACATGTGGAGAAAGAATAAACAATAAAAGTTGCACTTTGTACTCAACGATATTTTGGGTGCCTTACCTTAGAACGGAATCTCTTTAGTTTGGTCAAAATAAAATACTTTCTAGTTCACCTTTTTAAAAAGCTTATTTTAAAGGGGAAAAATATAGCTAGATAACAAGGCAAGGTGCCAAGATTCTCATTTCTTGAAAGAAATCAAGAAGCAGAATTATAATACATTTTGCAGTGCTGATATTTGAGGCACTCTTCCCACTAATAACAGACCAAGTTGACTGATTTTTTTCCCAATACAAAAATCCACTCCTTTACAAATTTAAAAAAATCCTATCTATGCTTTTTCTTGTAAACACTAATATTAACTACCATTTCTGTTCCAGCAAATAGTCTATCTTCAACAGACCTACAAATCACATTTTCAAGATAAATATCACACATTCAGTGAAGGTACTGCAAGGATCAAGCAACAAGACTTCAAACTTCAGGTTGGTGTTCCTGTGAAAGAGATAGGCTTTTGAACAATTTCAGAATTTTCTGCCTTTTGGATAAATGAAACAATTATTTTAGTAGGCAGGTGCTACCACAAATCATGCATCATCAGACTTTATTTACCTGGTACCCTTCAGCTGTTTTGAGGTCTATGACTCTAAAATTAACAGCCAGAATCAGCATGAATCACTCTTTGGCATTTGCTAATGTGAACTATGAGATATAAACCATTGTGTTCTATTTCAATAGCTGCCTTTCTACTCAATTTGGGATGGTCAGCTCTGTCAAACCTGCTTGCTCTTGAGGAACATTTTTGTCTAAATGCATCAGTGCACCTAGGACAGATACAGGTTATGATAAGCTACATCAACATCTGCTTGAGAAAGGCTGGGCTTCTGCAATTCTTCTGTTTCAATATAAAGAAGAAAAAGCCATGAATACTATGCAAGATGCATCATGATAAAGCTGAATTTGAACTTCAGGACTGATGTGGTTAATGGATCAGCTACAAACTACATATTTATTTATTTATGGTACATATTTCATCAAAATATTGTAAACAAGATTAGTCTCAACATGTAACCCCAAATATCTCTTCACCATCTGCTGAAGATAGTACAAGTCCAAATTACATATGAATTTTTCCTCTGCTGACTTTGTTAGCTATCTACTCAAAAGGTAGAACAGATAAGAGAGAAAATGGTAAATGTTGCGTTTTCACAACCCTGTTTCAAGAACTTCTCATATTTACTAATCTTGAATTCAGGATTTTATTAGTATGCTATTTTCTTAGTATGAAATAATGCCAATTTTAATCTGTTATTTAAAAAAACCCTAAAGGATTGTATGGAAATTTGGAACTAATAGAACTGTGGATCCTTTCTGTGGTTCCTAAGTCAATCTATGTACTGTCTTTTATGCTTCCTCTAAACAGTAACCTGTACTCTCTGTTTGATCACTGGTGAACAGTTCTGGCAGAAATTAAAACAAGTAAAATGTTATTTGTCAGAGTTTTGTAATCATCATCATCATCAACCTCCATGATATTGTTTCCATGGATGTTCACCTATGTGGAAACAAGGATCTCAACTATCAGGAACTCATAGGTGCTTAAAAAGAATGCTTTAAAGAAATGCATAAGTCAGTGATGGAAACGATAAATTAACCAAGGAGACTACAGAGATGTTTGCCAAAGATATAAATCAATCCTCACTTTATTTCTTTATCCCCCCCCCCCATTTGAGAAAGTAATGATTTTGAAGAAAGGGAAGCAGTGCCTTTCTAATGTCCTGGAGCCATCTCACCAATGGAATAATCAGCACTAAGATTTTTTTAAAAAAATCCCTTACCTTTAGGATAATGTGGGGCTATGAAAAGAACGAGCTTTCCTCTAGTCTCTGCAGATAGTAGCATGAATTTTTGTAAAAGCAAAAAACTGGAAAGACAGTTTTGCAAGAAACTGGAAAGACAGTTTTGCAAGATATATATATATATATATATATATATATATATATATATATATATATATATATATATATATATATATATATATATATATCGTCCATAGATTTTGATAACATGCATTTTTCCCATTCAATTATCCTAAGATGAACTAGATGTTGAATTTCATCAATCCCTCAATCTGGGATGTAAAGAACTGGAACAAGAAATAAAGCAAGCTGGGGAAGAGATTTGCTACATAAATGCTGTTTTGCACGCTCAGCTTAGTGTCTAAACCAATTCATCTTTGTCATATTCCAATGCCTTTAAATTTTTGGGTCCATATTATAAATCTGGAGTTCTTCATCCTAACCTCTTTTCATTAGCTGGTGTTTATTTAAATGGCCTGAGAGTCATCTCCAACTCATATAATTGTGGAGCAAAAGAATAAGAGTAGTCATAAAAATAAAATCTATTAATTTTTAAATTATCAATTGCTTTATACAGAAGCTAAAACAGGTATCACAATAATATCTAAAAACACGACGAAGCTAAAACTATTCACCAGGAAAACATCCCAGCAGAAATGTATAGCACACTGAAAATATCTTAAGAAGTTGCCACAATGTATATCAGATGAGGTTTTTTTTGACCACGAGCCCTTATTCTGAGCTCACTAGATTACCTGGAACATGGACTCAGATGGTAGCAAATAGTTTTGTTAGAAAAATCTCAGTAAGCCTGCAAACAGTTCAGTTATAGAGAAGGCAAGGAATCAGAAAGGTGAGAAAAAGAAGGTCTAATATATAAAAGTGAGGACAATGGAACAGATCACTGCGTTATAGTGCTATCCACCAATCCTTGAGCCAACAAAAAATTAGGCCAGAATAAATTTTTCTGCCTTCATTGCTGAAACCAAGGACAAACATGGAATGAGCAAGGGGAGCAAATGTTGAACCCCTTTCCTCTCGCACCATGATATCACATAACGAAACTTGTGTCATGACATCACAATACAATTATTATTTTCATGAAATGTTGGCTTGCTGCAGAGCCCCCCTGGTTAATCTTCATTCTGCATAGTAATGAGGCTGATAAATGATGCTGTCCTTTACAGATTTAATGCTGGCCAAATTATGTAAAGTGTTGGGTGAACTCTCCTGTCTTCATTTCTTGTTATGATGAGGAAAATAATCATCAATCACTTTAACATGGATGAAGTGGGGCAGGATGACTGTCCTTTCAAATTGTTGCTCTAAAAGGAGCTGGGTGATAAGAGAGGGTGCAGTTGATGATGCTACTGCTCTGTAACCTGTCTGCTGTATTATTTCTGAATCTAAGTTTAAGATTTTTCTCACCCAGGGTCACTTCTTGAGATGGGTGGCCATAGAAATAGAATGAATGAATGAATGAACGAATACTTTCATGAAAGAAGTAAGTAAGGGTTAAGTAAGTACTTTAAGTAAGTACTTTCATGAAAGAGCAACTCAATTGACAGGAAACAAATACAGAACAATGACATAGAACTAATGAGGAAAGAATAATCTGAGCTACAGTAGCTCAACCTTTGATTCATGCTATAAAGCAGACATGTCAAACTTGTCACGTGATGTCGCGAGATGTATCAGAATAGTTTTGCCATTGCCAACAATGAGGTGGATGCGGCTTCTGGATGACATGTCCAGCCTGCGGGCTGGCAGATTGACACCCCTGCTATAAAGGAATGTTGTGCTGGCAGCAAGTGACTAAGAAGTCCATTCAGATGTAAATGGTGGTCAGCCAAAGCAAACATGCAATTGTGATTAGCCCAGAGGTAATAGCACTAGTCAGCATCATGGTGTCAAAGCTGTAATGGAAGAGGCAAAATGGCACCTCTACCACCACCAAAGGAGCGTGAACAGCTAGAGGAACTAGAGCTGCAGGGAATTAGTCTGAAAAGCATTCACTGGCCAGGACAATCATTACAGTATAGCCGTGGTGGCGAACCTATGGCACAGATGCCACAGGCGGCACGCAGAGCCCTCTCTGTGGGCACACGTGCCGTTGCCCCAGTCCTAGGCATTCAGTTGGATTTTATAAAACCTTTTCACTTTAGGCCTCTGCCGCCGTGTGCAAAAAAAAAAAAAAGTTCAATCAATTTCAACTTCTCATGGGGAAAAAAAGATCTCGTAAAGTTGGAGTTGATTGATCGAATTTTTTAGTCCCACCCAGTCTTCCATTACCACTGAAGCCATGCCCACCCAATGGGCCACGTCTACCTGGCACCCGATGATACATAAGTGGGTTTTGGGTTGCAGTTTGGGCACTCGGTCTCTAAAAGATCCACCATCACTGCAGTATAGTTCATGTGTGAGTACAGAGAAATAATAAAAGAAGTGAAAACAATTTTAAAAATGGCTGTGTGAAGTCCTTTTCAGCAGAACTAGGAGAAAACCTGCGATGCACACAACAGTAACAGAATGACTAATAGAAACTGACTTTTTTCCTGCTTTAATTCAACCTTTACATTTTAACCTACATATTCTATGGTTTTAGGACCATCAGTGCAGTCCTGCTTTCTAAAGAGAGTGCTAGATGTATTTTTAAGTACAGGTTTAGCACTCTGTCAGAAAAGTGTTAAATTTATACTTAAACAGATTAACAACCCAGGACTAACATTTTTCAAAAGTACACTAAATCTGTGCTTATAAGTGCCCTACATATGTCCTGACAATTGCTTTGGAAAGTACCAGTTAAGCAGAGTCTGGTATCTAGTCTCTCCTGCAGCTCAAGTCAAAATGGCCAAAGAGGGCAAAGTTCAAGGACCAGTGGGGAGAGAGAGAACATGCCCTCAGCAACCTAAAATGGCCAATGGAAGCTGGGCAGATTACAAGACCTCATTGCAAGTGGAGTAATTGGTGAAGTATGTCAGATTGCATCCATAATAAATTATGAGGGGAAAAGAAGGAAATCACGTCTTTGAAAGGACAGCTAAGAATGACTTTAATCTGCCTCAGATAGGGCCTGAGAGTAAAACAAGTGCAACAGCAACAATGTAACAACAACAACAGATTCTAGCTACTAAGGAAAATAGGTGGGCATGGAATATTGCAAAACCTCAGATGGCTAAAAAAGTAAAAAAGAGCATTGGAAGAATATCTGAAGCACCTGAAGAAAATGCACTGAAGTTAGTATATCAAGAAGCTTACTGACTACCGAAGAGACTAAACTGGTCTACAAGAAAGACCAAATGAGGAACGGAATAGAGGCATGGAAAAGCAAAGCATTACATTGCCAGTACATTTAAAAAATAGTAGAGAAAACAGATAATAACAAGACTTGGCAATAGCTAAGAGCAGGAAAGTTGAAGAAAGAGATAGAGGGTTAATTCTGGCTGCATAAGACCAAGCCTTAAGGACAAATACATGCAAAGCCAGAATTGAGAAGATTGCAACAGATAGCAAATGCTGTCTATGCAAAGAAGCTGAAGAAACAGTTGACCACCTGGCTAGCTGCTGCTAAAAGATCACACAGACTGACTTCAAGCAACAGCATGACAAAGTAGCAACAACAGTGCATTGGAAGATCTGCAAGAAATATTATTTGCCTGCAAGCAAGAACTGATGGGACCATAAAATAGAGAAAGTCATAGAAAATGAAGAAGTTAAATTGCTCTGGGACTTTAGAATTCAAACAGACAGGCACCTGCCATATAACAACCCAGATTTAACAATTGTCGATAAGAAAACAAAAAAGTTTTAGCATAGCAGTACCTGGAGACAGCAGAAGAGAAGAGAAAGAACTGGAGTAAATTACAAAGTACAAAGACCTACAAACAGAAATAGAACAACTGTGGCAGAAGCAAGCAAATATAGTCCCAGTAGTAATAGATGCCTTGAGTGCAATCCCAAAACAACACTTGAACACCATCGGCATTAACAAATTTACCATTAGTCAATTGCAAAAGGTGGCTTTACTTGGAACAGCTTACAACCTGCGACAATATCTGCAACACCCTCAAACATCCAGAGCTGCCTATCCCAGGTCCTTGTTATTCTGTTAAACAGAGTTGGAAGGGACCTTGGAAGTCTTCTAGTCCAACCCCTGCTTAAGCTGTCCAATCTCTTTTAAAAAACCTCTAGTGATGGAGCACCACAACTTCGAAGGCAAGCCACTCAATAACTCCGGGTATCTCACAACAATAAAAAAGGCAATAAAATCAGTAACACATAAAAATGGCAAGTGTGATGAAGTGAGGGTTCTCACTCTCCTTTGCCAAAGACCTGGGTAAAGAGCCAAATGTTCACAACTTTTCTAAACAACAAAATTGGGGCCATCTGGATCTTGGTAGGGGGAAAACATTATTCCAGAAGGCCGGAAGATATGAAAGGAAAACATGGTCACCAGGACATGTTCTGACCAGAAGCAAGGTAAGAATAGGCCCATTAGGCATGTCCTCATGTGATATCAAAAAAGTCAAGATGGCAACTCTGACTGTATGATAAAAGCTTTGCTCCTTAGATAACCTGACCTTTTAAGCTTCCCTTGTGATTGCCTCTTCTCCATGCCTGATAGATAAAATTGTCAAAGAATTATACAAAGGATTATATTAGTAGTGTATGTTAGACATTCTGTTTCCAAAGGATTATGAAGTCGCATGAATGCCACATCTTATATGAAACACATAACATGAAATCGCTAAGCATTCACCCCCCCCATCAAAATTGGCAAAACTTCATGTTTTAAAAGACGTTATAGTAAATACTAGACCACACAGCAAAAGTGCACTTTCAATATAGCAAAATTCAAGTTAAAGAGATCAGCGTTGTATCTGTTAAAGAATAAAAGCAGGGTATTTTATATGAAAAACTCTATTCCCGGGCAATTAGCAGCTACATAAATTAGGAGAAGATGAATGCAGATTTTTCAGTCTTAGAGGAGACATTGCAGACTGAAACAATTATGACATTTTCTACAGTTAAAAAAAATCCTGTCAGACCAGAATACTGCCTTACTGACACAGACAATAAAGTGGATTAGGTGTTTTTGCTGAGCCATATATCCTACTGGTGATGTGGAACAAAGTGATAAAAAAGCTTAGCACAAGGGATGCTTAAGATGAATAAATGGAGCAAGGAAAAGTGGAGGAAAACCCACCACTTTGCTCATCTCTTGCTCAAGCTAAATCTCCTGCTTTTCTAGCTGCCTCTCTAACTCTTCACTGAAGAAATATTTCCATTACTTGAATTTCATGGAACAATTAAGAGAAACCAGGATCAACAATAATACACAAACCGTACAGTACATGAGATACTTTCTAGAGTAATGTAAGCTAAAGTATGCACATAAAGAAGCAGTTCTGGAGCCAACCTTGACATGGAAAGTGAAATATAAAGTTCACAGTTACAGGTAGTCCTTGACTTACAACAGTTCATTTAGCGACTGTTCGAAGTTACAATGGCACTGAAAAAAGTGACTTATGATTTTTCACACTTGTTGACCCTTGCAGCATCCTCATGGCCATGTGATTTCCATTCGGATGCTTGACAACTGTTGTTGTCATATTTATGACTATTGCAGTGAATTAAGGACTACCTGTGTTCACTTACACAACTGAAATACCAGACAAAGGCATTGTCAAAGATGGTGGGAATTTTATGGATTGCAGGAGTTGAACAAAGGAGTAATTTAGGCTGAAGTTGAAGTCAAGAAAATCCAAGGAACTCCTTACTAGTGCAAACTTAAGTGAAAGATTTTCACTCAGATTTGAATACATACTTGCTATTAATATACAGTTATTTACAGATTCAAAATAAAACAATAGTGAATATAGCAGATGCAAAAGTTTGAAGTTATGCTGGTCAGTTCTTTATCATTCTTCCAGTTCAGAAATATTCTTAGGGCTCCTTGTACAGCATGCAGAGATTTTTCTCACCTTCTGGTCTCTTAGGGATCCATGGACACATACGGTGCATTCAGAAAGGATTCAGACCCACCCGTTCACTTTGATCAATTTTGTTATGCTGCAGCCTGATTCTACGCTTATTAAAATTCATTTTTTTCCTCATTAATTTACACACAGTACTCTATAATGACAAAATGAAAGCAGAATTTTAGAAATCTCTGTAAATCTATTAAAAAGAAAAAACAGAAATAGGCACAAATATTAAGACCCTTCGCTCAGTACTTTGTTGAAGCACCTTTGGCAGCAATTACAGCTTCGAGTCTTTTGGGGTATGGCATGACAAGCTTTGCACATCTGCTTTGGGGGATTTTCTGCCATTCTTCCTTGCAAATCCTCTCAAGCTCAGTCAGGTTGGATGGTGACCATTGATGGACAGCCATTTTCAGGTCCCTCCAGAGATGTTCAATAGGATTCAAGTCAGGAAACATTGGCTGGACCACTCTAGGACATTCACAGAGTTGTACCTAAGCCACTCCTATGTTTCTTGGCTATGTGCTTAGGATTGTTGTCATGTTGGAAAGTGAACCTTCGGCCCAGTCTGAGGTCCTGAGTGCTGTGGAACAGGTTTTCATTGACGATATTCCTGTACTTTGCTCCATTCAGCTTTCCCTCAACCCTGACCAGTCTCCCAGTCCCTGCTGCTGAAAAATAGCCCCCACAGTGTGATGCTGCCACCACCATGCTTCACTGTTGGGATGATATTGGGCAGGTAATGAACAGTGCCTGGTTTCCCCCAGACATAACATTTAGAATTGAGGCCAAACGGTTCAATCTTGGTTTCATCAGACCAGAGAATCTTATTCCTCACAGTCTGAGAGTCCTTCAGGTGCTTTTTTTGCAAACTCCAAGCAGGCTTTCATGTGTTTTGCACTGTGGAGAGTCTTCCATGCAGCCACTCTGCCATAAAGCCCAGATCACTGGTGGGCTATAGTGATGGTTGTCCTTCTGGAAGTCTGTCCCATCTCCATACAGGTTCTCTGGAGCTCAGTCAGAATGACCATCAGGTTCTTGGTCACCTTTCTTACTAAAGCCCTTCTCCCCTGATTGCTCAGTTTGGAAGAGTCCTGGTTTTTCCAAACTTCTTCCATTTGAGAATTATGGAGGCCACTGTGCTCTTAGAAATCAGTGCAGCAGAAATTGTATTGTAGCCTTCCCCAGATCTGTGCCTTGCAATAATCCTGTCTCTGAGCTCTGCAGGCAGTTCCTTTGACCTCATGGCTTTTGCTCTGCTACAGTATGTATTGTCAGCTGTGAAGCCTTCCATATCATATCCAAATCATATCCAATCAATTTAATTTATCACAAGTGGACTCCGAAATCATATCCAATCAATTTAATTTATCACAAGTGGACTCCGAAACATGTCAGCAATGATCAAGAGAAATGGGAGGCACCAAAGCTAAATTTCAAGTGTTGTTGCAAAGGTCTGACTACTTATGCCAATGTGATATTTTTAATAAATTTACAGACATTTCTAAAATTCAGTTTTCACATTGTCATTATGGGGTACTGAGAGTAGATTAATCAGAAAAAAATGAATTTCAACCACTGAAGAATTAGGCTGCAGCATAACAAAACTGACAAAACGAAAGAGCTGAATACTTTCTGAGTGCGCTGTATAATCTGACTAAGAGTCATAAATATTTGCATGCAGCTGTAATAATTATTAGGTTAGGATAGTACATGGACCTGGCCACTCTGATTCAGTACTTTAACCATATATACCTAGGGGTAAGTCTCATTATCTGAAGTAATATTTTAAATTAACCACATATATAATGAGGTGAGCTCCCGTTACTTGCCCTGCCAACCTAGCAATTTGAAAGCATGCAAATGCAAGTAGATTAATAGGTACCACTTTGATGGGAAGGGAACAGAGTTCCGGGTGCCTGTGGTGTATAGCCATGCTAGCCACAAACCCATGGAAATGTTTTTGGATAATGCTGGCTCTCTTGGCCAAGAAATGGAGAAGAGAGTCATACATGACTGACAAGGAAGCCTTTACCTTTACCTTACATAGACATCATGCTTGCCTATATAATATAGGATGCTCTTTAGAAAGACATCTTTAGCAATATGGCTTTTTCTAAATGTATTGGGACCTTGATTCTACTGGATAGAGATTCTGGGCTATTCTCACATTGCTGGGATAAAGCAGGCTGTTTATACTAAGGTTCATTATATATATGTACTTCTTCAAATCAAATTAATCTTCTAGGATGGTGTTCCTCCCGCTGCAACAATTATAGCTGTAACATTTGATATTTATTTAAGATTTAGTTTCTGAAATGAGATTTTGGCTATAAAAGATCAGAACTGAAAACAACTGAAGCTATTTTGTTTTTCTTTGCTTTCTCCATTACTCTCTAGCTGAAACCTCCCAAGAGCATAATTGCAACTGAGTCACTGATGCATTCAAATCTTTCTCTTCTGGCTTAATAAAGGCTTAAATTAGCTGTAGGTCTCATCATCTGAAGTAATATTTTAAATTAAAAAGTCCTAGCTATTCATTTAATATAGATTTAATAAGACATTTGTTCATTAATAAAAACAGCTCATCACTGCACATTAAAACATATTAATGTTGAAGTTTACACATATAGACATAATTGATTCACAAATCTTTAAAATGCTGAAGTGTCTGTTGGTATTAGCTATGACTGGTTACTGTAAACATGTTGAAAGATGCACAGCTTTTGTGAATCTGAATGAACAAGTTTTCAGTTTATACTGTAAAGCAGTTCAAACCATCTGATGTAAGCATTATTTAACTGAAAAAATTTCTAACATTACAAAATGGATGAAAGGAAGGAGAAAAGTACCTGGAAGAAGGAATGCCATGAAATTAGAGGAGGCCGTGAATATATCCATGAAGTCATCAAGAGTTGACTTTGATTCAAAGAGACTCTCTCTTTTTCCATGAGAATGAAACGGTTTGATCTTTACATATTTATTTATCAAATGCATTAATTTGAACAGTTTCTTGGACATCCTTTTGAACACCAGACTCACTTAATGCTACTGCAAAGAGCTAGTTAGGACTGTCACTCAGATGTGAAATTAGCTTGATTTCCCTGTTGAATTTTCAACTTGGATATATAAACATATTTTATGTTCATAGGTGCTTTCTCATTTGAAAAGGCCTAGACAATTTTGGTGAAATGCACAAAGACCTTGAAAAACTGTAACTAGCTAATGGTTATTGTCTTGACTGAAATATGGGATAAGATTAGATTTTTGAATATGAGGACTTGTATTTTCCCTTTCACAAAGTGACTCTGTGTTGCAGCATTGAAGGTTCATATTTTACTTCAGTGTTTCTCAATCTTTGACAACTCCCAGATGTGTGGACTTCAATTCCCAGAATTCTCCAGCCAACATGCTAGAGAATTCTGGGAGTTGATGTCTATACATCTTAAAGCTGCCAAAATTGGGAAGCACAGTTTTAGTTTGTTATATATTTTCAAAGATTGGTGGCATGCTTAACAAAATCTCACGATGATACCCAAAAATAAAGGACAAGTGAAACTGAGCAGTGCACCAAAGGCAAACGATTTCTTGAACTGACTCAACCCCTTTGATAGTGAATCTTTCCAAAATACTTCAAAACCGTAGACAAGAAAGTTGAAATTTTAAACAGTCAGGAGCTGATGTGTTGCTTTTCTCCCTCTATGGCAGTGGCTCCCAACCTATACCCAGCACACCTAGAATGGTTCTGATATATTTTCGCACCCCTTACAAAAGCTCAAAATAACAGCAACAAATTATGTATATGCACTATAATTTTGAAAACCCAAATTTTCACACACCCTGGAATATTGTCTCACACCCCCGGTTGGGAACTCCTACTCTATGGAAATAATAACTACTACATATTTCTCTCATAGTTATATTAATGCATGTATCATGATTACTGCATCTTAGTAGAACCTGAACTTTTATTGTGTTGAACAGTAAAAATGTTTAGTAGCAACTGTTAAGAAGTATATGTATCATTTGTCATACATATACCGTACATGGCAGTTTTCCATAGAATTTTGTATGAGGAAGTATTTCCTTTCCTCATATATCACAATTAACTTTCCTTCTAGCCCTGCTCTTTCTTTCTTTTAAAATCATGTGTGCTGCTGATAATGTCCCTCAGCTGTATTAATTCAGTCAGAGGGAAGATCCAGCAGCAGAAAAAGATTAACTGACTCTGAGCCAACTGTTACCTCAGTCCATTATTGTTGCTTCCAGTGAAGATGAGCTTGATTAAAGGAAGGCTGTGTTGTCATTATAGTTGCCATGCATTTCATTCTATAGCTCTATTGTTTTCCCTCAGCTCCTCAAAAGGCTGAGGAAGGAAAGGAGCCTGGGAATTCCTGTCAACATCCCCGCTTGGCCTGTTTTCCCAACTTATGCTGAAGCATCTGCTGCCAAGGATGAATACACCCCTCTGTCTTAGTAGATCAGTGAATGCTCCAGCAGTTTCCTGTCCTTGCATTCAACTTTCAGTCCTGCCCATCCAGCATCTAAGGCAAGCCCCGGCAAGATGAGCTGGCTTTAATGGTGTGGTTTTTCTTTGTATGCTCTGAGCTGCCGGACCAATGTTGTGAACAATCTTGCCTCAAGGGCAGTGCATTCTTCTTGTACTGTCTGAGAGAGTCTGCATTATTCTACCTTTTTATCATGTTTATTTCACTTTTCATTCCCATCTTCTCCCATCTTTTTGATTGTTTGCCTTTGGGCAGATTTCTGTTCTCTATCTAAAAATGCAGTTTCACATTGAATTAATGTGTGTCTCCCTGCCAGCTAAGGAGGCGTCCGTCTACCACTGAAGAAACTAACCAAATAAAGAGTAGGTGTCACTCTTTTGTTTATGGTGAGAGTTTGATGACAAGCTGCACCAAGTACAGCCCCACTCCCCAAATCTTAACCAGCTTGATTGCACTGTAGGCACTGTTATTTCGACAGCCTTGCTCACCAGCATCTGGTATAATTGGAAGCAGCAGCCAGCAGGTATCAAATGTCAGTATGAATTGTCTCCTGCTGTGTGAGCATTGACTATGAAATTGATTTGCTGTCTTTCTCTCTCTCTCCCTCTTTCTCTTTTGTGCAGTTCTGTAAAGATGGTAATACAAAAAGGAATGTAGGGCTAAAAATATTTGGATCACCACTAGGTGGCAGCAAAAAGATACATAAAATGCTAGGTTTGGGATGCCATCTAGAGATCATCCAGATTTGTGCATGTATGCATATGCACTTTCTCATTGCGTGATTCCCTTTCTGGGTAAGTCATGTTATGCAGAGCACAGAAAAAGAAGAGTAAGTAATGGGAAGCCAAGGAAATAACAGGCCTAAAAGGAGATACAAAGAAGAAAAGGAAACATGGCTGAAACTAACTCTCTGTTCCTTTGTGTCCTTGTAAAACCTCCTTACTTCTACATGTAAAACTAAACTAAACTTTAATATTTAACTTGTGTAAAGGATTCTCTTAAAGCAGGGATGTCAAACTGCCGGCCCGTGAAACCGCGCCCACCCCATTGCCGGCAATGGCAAAAAAGTCACGATATGTCACAACACATCACGTGACGTTGCGAGTTTGACACCCCTGTCTTAAATGATTTCATAAACCACACCTTTCAATCTCCCATTTCTTAATTCATTTATCTTCCTTTCTGTAGTTGTTTGGCATTTGATTTCATTTGAACTCTGTATGTAGGATAGCTCTGTTTTGTATTCAGTCTACATTCAATAAATCTACTTATCTGACTTTCTTAAATCTGCTTGGGTGTGCAGAGTTAAATTTCCAAACGTGATATGAAGCTTTTACATATGGCACTGCCAAAAAATAACCTGCCCCCTTGTAATTTTATTAATGTTCTCAAACTTTCATCATAAATAAATCATGTTTGCATATTATATTTATTTCTTTGCCATGTGTATGTATAGATAGATTTAAGCTACATATTTAAAACAGACCTCTTCCAAACCAGATGCCCAATGAACAACCCCATTCTGGTTCATTCTTGGGTCTCTGAGTGGCCTGATCACTTTTTATGTACTCTTTCATTTTATTTTGACCATTTAGGTTATCTAGTAGAGCAGAGGTCCCCAACCTTTTGGGCACCAGGGACTGGTTACATGGAGAGAGGTTTTTCCTCAGACCAGAGGGGGTGTGGTTTTGTGTACTGCCTGCATCCCGCAGATAGGGCTTTGCTTGTTTGCATGGCCCGGTTGCTGGCATGCCACAGCCCGGCACCAGTCCAAGGACCAGGGAGTTGAGGACCCCTGTAGTAGAGCATTCATTCAGAATGTTGCATCTATTACTAACCCATGGATAGTCATTTTTATTTTCAGCCAAACAAGTAGATCAGTTCATACATTCAGATCTACATCTTAGTCTTTTCATTTATAATTCAATCCTACATTTATTTATTAACCCCACTCATCCCCAGAATCTGACCAGCTTCCCTATATATGTTATCTTTCTCTTCATTTCACAGATATACAGCATATATTTCCCCCTTCTTTTTGTTTCATCCATGAGCCCATGTTCTTTCCCATTTTTTCCTTTATATTGCAGATTGTGATACTCCATCTATCTTGGCCATTACTACATGGGCCCACAGATAGTGTCCAACATGGCTCCTTCATGACGTCAATTGATGCTTCCTAATAATAATGAGAGATGTAAACTAGGCCTCCAGACTGTGCTAAATACAGCAATTCTGGTTAACAAAAAGCCAGGATTGATACATTTTGTCCATGTGCTACAAGCATAATTTTATACATGCTATTCTATGCAAGCTTGGATCACTAATCTTAGCCTGTACCTCACCAACTAGGATGTGTATGCAGGGTGCTTATATGCAGTCAGAGTTTTTGCAACCCAGATATGATCACTCTAATTCTGAGCAAATTGACTGTGAGAGGTCTAGTGGAAATAATTAATAAATTATTTTAAAATACCACTACTGCTGCTGAAATACAACTGTCTGAAGCAGAACATGACATGCCAAATGTGATTGCTATTAAAAAGCATCAGCAATTCTCCCCCCAAAAAGTCAGATTCACACTATTGCTAAATATGGTTAGGGGAATACCTGTCTTTTATTCATTAGTTTCATATGTTCTCACTTGAAGCTTCTAGGCATTGGAAAATAAAGATGGTCACCTGCATCTAGAAACATGAGAGAACTATATTTTTAAACATTTTATTTACAGAACAAAAATATCTTTCATCTTAACTCATCTCATCTCATCTCATCTTCATCTCATTAATTTCGCTCTGGCCAAATCAAGCTGTGGACTCTTTTACAACTGAGTTTAATCCCTGTGAGAACAATTTTTGATCCCAAGACTATGGGGTAGCTCCTTTTTTCATCCCTGACACTTCCTGCTATTCTGAATGAAGAGACAGATGTAAATTATACTGTATGATCCTAAAATAACCATTACCATTAAGAAAAGAAAAACTCTGTTTCATACTCCCAAATTAAAGACATTATAGAAAATCATCATCAAGTAGTTTCATGGTGTAATGGTCAGCAATCTGGACTCTGAATCCAGTGATTTGAGTTCACATCTCACAGAGACCTACCTTCCTCTTTGAGAGCCAGCATGATGTAGTAATTAACTACTCCTTAACATGTAGTTTAGTATAGTGTGGGAAGTCAGCCCTCCCAGAGAAGGAAATATTAAAAGGGCAGAAAAATATATTTCCTCAAAGGATCTTAAAGAGGCAGAAAAGCATGCCCAGTTTTCTTAATAGCAGAAACCAGCTCTGTAAATAATCCAGGAAGGTTGGAGGCCCTCAGCTAGAAGTTTAAGAAGACAAAGATACCTAAAATCTACATAACCCACCCAAACTCTAAGACAGGACATAACAGGATTAACCCACAGATGCCAAAGGGACCAGGTCAAAATATATGACACAGGAAATACAAAGCCTCAAACAGGAACAGGAAACAACCTCAAGAGCCCCAGAGGGTATAAAAACCCACTCCCTACATGTGCTCTCTCTCTTTTCTTCCAGAGCCATCTTTCTGTCTGGCTTTCCTCTTCAATAAACTGCAACCTTCTTTCTAAAGCAGTCATCATGTTGTTTATTCCTGGCTTGGACTGAACCATGATGAAGACTTTTCCTTCAACAATAGGATAAAACAGGCTTTACTCTATCTTCAGTTGTGGAAGCTCACTGGATAACTTTGGATGAGTCATGCTGTCAGAAGGCCAACCTACCTGACAATTTTATTGTTGTGGAGAAAAATAAGAGGTGAAAGCACTCTCTACACCTCTTTGAGCTCCTGAACCAAAGCTTCTTCTTGTGATCTCCTCTTTCCAATATTAAATCTGTAATATTGGAAAGGTAGCAAAAATGTACCCTCTCTAGTTTCAGGCAACATTCCCAACCAGGTGTTTTTTGGCTTTTTACAGTTCCCATCATTCTCAATTGCTAACTAAGATTAATGATTGTTGCCAACTAGAAAATTACATAAAAGTCCCCAAATTCTTCTGTCTGTGATATAACATGACTTTATAGTTTGGATTTTGCATCATGTTATGCAGGAATCCCATTTATATTCCAACTAGCAAAGGCAACAATTATCTTTTTTTCTTGTAACCATGCACATTTCAGAAGATTCCTTATGAATCACAAATACTCTTTTCTTCTTCTTGCATCGCAAATGTGTTTGTGGTTCATAAAGAATCTTCACAAGTGTACAAAGTTACATTCTGAATAATATGCATTTTTTTTCTAAAAGATAATCCTGATCATATAGACCCCCATCAAATTTCACAGAATGGGCTATAAACAGTTTGAGAAAAATCGGAAAGAGCACCGATAATTGAATTCTCTCTGTTTAGAAAATGAGAACATTGGAGAAAAGTGGCAAGAACATCTGGTATATTCAGCTGGGCCTTCCTGCCAGAGTTTAATTGTGTTTCTGCACCAACAATTAGTTGCAAAGCAATCTGGGAGTGCATGATGGGATACATTATATATCCCATCATACATTATATAGGCATATAATTGCCCAAATAGGCTCCCCTTTTGTTAACTGCTAAGGTTGAAGTCGAGACTGCTTCCCCTAAAATTCAAATCCTGTGCAAGCAGCTGCAATTCTGACAATAAATCTGAATGCTTGCAACAGTTTGGTGGGTCTTCTGCTGTGCTACAAGTTATTTAGAATACTACACTGCCAGGATCAATTGGAGTTTAAGCATGCCAGGTCTGCATTTTGAAGAATTAGACTATTCCCACACAAATTGCATAGCAGTTGGACCCTCTTCTAGTAGATGTACATAAAGACATCTATATAAAGTTATTATTTTACTTCTTTCACTGTGTCATAGAACTCATTATATTTCTGTATACTGATTTGCTATTGTGGATTAAATATATACCCCAAACAATAGAAATCTTCAGATAAGAGGCAATGGTATCCATGATCAGAATGAAAGGAAACAAAAGGACTGATTTTGAACAAATCAACCTACTTTAAACAAAGTCACACTGTTCATATGAACCTGCATGGGAAGTTATGTAATCTATGATCAAAAGGAAAGGGAGCTAAAAATCATTTACATTGTAACCATCCAGCAAGAGCAAAACTCAAAGCAATATGTTGTAGCCCATTTAAATTTAGTTCTGTCTTGATATTCTACATAATCAGTTTTCCCAAGTTTTCCCAGAAGGATTATGCTGCTGCCATCTGCGAATCAGAAGCTGCATTTTATAGCAATACCAGAAATCAAGTCACCAGATGAGGACTACTACACTAAACTAGCTACTAAGGGCTATATGTACAATCAAACATGACCTGGCAACATCTTTATTTCTGCTGAGTTCCCTGTTACATTGCCCTCAATGTGACAGAGAATTCAGTAATGTGACTGTATTACTATTATTCTGCATTATTGTGTATACTGTGCTATATTATATTGTATTACCATGTATAATACTATTATTATACAATGAAACTGTATTACTATTATCCTTCTCATCTTTTCAATTACCTTCTATTATTGGTATCTTATGATTACTTTGTTGTTTGTATGTATACTGAGACTTATGCACTGTGTCCTTCTGTGTCCTACCACACTTGATCAATAAAGAATATTCTGTTCTATTTATGCCATTCCCAGCCCGTAGGTGAGTCAGTCTTAAACTGTTCTTAGTGATAATAGCATAAGAGTAGTTTTCCGCAAGAGCCATGGTGGCACAGTGGTTAGAATGCAGTAATGCAGGCTAATTCTGCTGACTGCCAGCAGTTTGGTAGTTCAATTCTCAGTGGCTCGGTTGACTCAGCCTTCCATCCTTCTGAAGTCAGTAAAATGAGCACCCAGATTGATGGGGGCACTACGTTGACTCTGTAAAGTGCTTAGAGAGGGCTGTAAAGCACTGTGAAGTGCTATATAAGTCTAAGTGCTATTGCTATTTCCCCCTTACTTTAACACTTCCCAATGACAGTCTCAAGGTGTATAAAATATGTAGCATTAAACTAGGCGAAAATCATGAGCAGTAGTGACTGGGAATTAAGTCAAAAGAAGCAGGAGAAGGACTGAGGTGTCCAGAGGGGAAGGTAAAAATTCATGTTGGCAGTCATGGCAGTGTGATTGAAGCCCCATCCCTTTGTGCATATGTGCAACATATACAAAAGAATGGGGCTACAGCACACTGCCATGACTGCTGTCTTGACTTTTGACTGCTTCTCATGGATGATGTTATGTAAGGGTCAGGATGGAGACAGTAAATTTTAAGTAAGGTCATCTTCTGCTGCCTGCTGCAAGGCTGGTCATAAGTCACTTTTTTCAGTGCTGCTGTAACTTCAAACAGTTGCTAAAGAATGGTTGTCAGTCAAGAACTATATGTACTAGGATCAGTGCAAACACATATGTTATTCAGCAGCTAGCCAATATATACCTTGATATTTATTTATCAAGCATCAGCTAAATTTCTATGGAGATTCTAAGTCATCCAGGTCATGGTGGTCTCAAAGGTCCCTTTCAAAAGGCAACTGGGCTTTGTTTTTCCTTGAAGACATTTCACTCCTCATCCAAAAGCCTTTTATGAATATATCAGTAGTAGAAAAAAAAAAAAGGAAAGTAAGACAACAAGTGATCCCTCCTTTATTCAGCATGATGAAAGAATCACTTTGATACGTGGGTCTGTATCCAAATTTTTTCTGAGTGTATATCATCTTTTGAGGAAGATTAAGTCAGGAAACAGACGGCATACAATTCTGGAACGCTACTGAATTGGTATAGGCTATAGTAACACATTCTGTTACTTAGAAAGCCTAAAAGTCTGTCTGTGACTTCTCTTCCTTTCCCTTTATACCCCAGGGAGTTAAGGTGGAGTCAGTTTTACTTTCTTTCTAATGTTGTCTTCATTTCTCAGGCTTAAACATATTTTTGTAACTGTATAGTTTCTCCAAGGTCATCTCTGTGACTCTCCACAGAGTACTCCTGTCATTTTCCGAGACTTAAGCTGTCCTGAAAACAATTCATTACACAAGATTTTGGACAATGTTAAATAAGTATGGTAATTCTTATTTCTCCACTCAAGAGGAGGGTAGAACTTTTGCCCTAGTTCTGCCTAATTCTAGGACTGTTTGGTTGTTTTTCTCCCCATTGCAAGACTTGCCCAGAAGAGCAGTTTATCCTAACTTGCACTTCAAGATTCAGAAAGGGAAACTGTTGATAGGATTAAGCTGGAATGAGAACTGCTTAGCTGAATGCCAGTCAGGCTGAAAGAGTATCCATTGACATTGTCTCTATATCAAAGCCGTGTCTGGAAGAGAGTTTTCCCTCCCATTTTATCTGCCCTTCAAATCCTTGTCCTTTGGGCAAAATTACAGCAGGAATGGTACCACTGGAGATTCTGCTTGCAAGCATCTGTTTGGGTTTTTGGGAAATGACATAAATATGACCGAAAGGGATGCAGAAACTGCCTGTTAACATAGGCTCATTTTGTCCATGTCAGTGACCTGACCATGTAGTACAAAGAATTTCCTGCTTAACTCTGTGCAGCTGTTTCACTGAAAAACATTTGAGGGAGCTTTATTTGTTCTGCTTCTCGTCCAAGATCTTCTTGGAACGGCCTCCACACATTCCTGACAAGGCCATGGTCTATGATATCATCATTCAGGCTTTTGAAAGATCTCAGACTGCTTGGACGTGGCATTCACAGAGTAGGACTGCAGTAGAGCACACAGTGTTTTGAGCCTTAATTCATCCCCATGAATTGCTTTTATAACGGGAAATCATTTGAGCCAGGCACTTGTACTGAATCCTAGAGTGAAGCAGTAAAGATAATCTCTCATCATGCCCACATAATGCAGATTAGCTGGGCATCAATCATAGAAACTCTCAAATCAGAAATTAAGTCTAGCCTTCATACTGCTGTACCACTTTTGATAAATTGAAAAATAGCAGATGTAGATATATAGATAGATATAGGATATATAAATATAGATATATATAGATATAGAGATAGATAGTTAGAGATAGAAAGATAGATATAGAGATAGATAGATAGAGACAGAAAGATAGATATAGAGATAGATAGATAGATAGAGACAGAAAGATAGATAGAGAGATAGAGATAGAGATAGAAAGATAGATATAGATAGATAGACAGATAGAGATAGAAAGATAGATAGATATAGATAGATAGATAGATAGATAGATAGATAGAGAAACACATAGATATAGATAGATAGACACATAGAAATAGAGATAGAGATAGATAGATAGATAGATAGATAGATAGAGTAGATAGATAGATATACTGTAGATGCCAATTGCCTCTTACAAAGCACAACTCACAAATCTGCCTAATTTAGAGAGGATTCAAAATACAATTATATGTAAATGGGTTGCTTCAAATACAATCAGAAAGTTTTTGCATCTTTAACAGGAAGATGTTTTGGTTATTTTGAGGAGTGTTACCTTCAAATCTAATATTTCTTAGCAATAGTCCCCAAATAAATTTATTCTTTCACACATTTTCTCTCAACCTACTTTTTTTTTGTGGCAATTTTCCAATTTTCTCCAAATCTTCTTTGGGTGTTGAATTATTAACTAGATAGGCCCAGCTATATTCTTTTATGGCTTGAATCCCAAAGATATTTTATTACAATATTTGAAGTATCCAACAGTAGGTAGTTGACAGTCTATACTATTTGATGTACAAAAGTATTTTAGCATTTGTCAGTATTGAGGGCTGATCCTGAGTGGTAAACCACAATGGTTTTCAGACTCTTCTACCTTCAGGAAACACTTTACAAAATGCAGAGGAAGATCAATAATGCTCCACAATTCTTTATTCATCCCTACCGATTTTCTGCCTTCAGACATCCAATGAACTTCCCAGAAACCTCTTGTGATTTTTAGAAAACAATTTCAGGAAAATGGGCTATTCATTTTGACCCGCAGCTGATAGTTGCTATGCAAATTAATATTTGGCAACTGATGATGAAATGCCATGGCTGGAGCCTGCTAATATTAGTCAAACAATGGAGTGATTCCTAACAAGAAATAGAGGCAGAATCTTGAAATGGGAATTTTGTATGCATTAAAATTTTAAATTTTATGTTTTACTATTTCATTCATTTTATTTATTTATTATTAAACATCAGTTTAATATTTGAATAGAACCACTTCAAAATTCACTAAAACAAATGTACAGTTTTAACATACAGCTGATTAAATATATTAAATATATTTTTATGTTTTCCCCTCAGAAGAGAAGACATATAGGAGACCTCTGTATTTTCACAATATACTAAATTGCTAAAACAAATTTAATTATAATGTTTTTGTCTTTCTTCCTGAGGTAGATAATCAGCTAAAAGCTTACAGTGCATTTCACTACTCAAGGGAAGGATAAGGAAGGAAGAGAACAATTTTGTTTCAAATTATGCCAGAATTATAAAACTGAGAAAAGAAAATTGTTAATATCTGAAAAATGGAAAAGTGTATAGCTCAGTGGTGGTGAACCTATGGCAAGCATGGCAGAGGCGGCACTTGGAGCCCTCTCTGTGGGCACACAGCCTCGCCTCCCCCTGCAGCCCCCCCGGAGGAGATTCGCCCCCGAGCATGGCCCATGCGGAGCAGCACAGCCAAGGACATGGCAGCCAGGCAGCATGGACAAGACTCTGCCCTAATGCCCCATCGTGCACAGTTGATGCTGTGGGGCACGAGCAGAGGGAGTGGCTGCCATGGCGCTGCTGGGCTGCCTGGGCGATCTGTGGTGGGCCCTGGAGGTAGGGCAAGGGACAGGGTGGGGGCAGAGTGGGGGCAGGGGGTGGAGCTGGGTGGGGCCAGTTTTTAGGCACTCAGTCTCTAAAAGGTTCACCATCACTGGTATAGCTCTTCCTGCTTATTTTAGGGTGTGTCTGCATGTTCTTTTCTTTGTACTCATTTTTACTTGTTTTTATACAGTACATGCTTCATTATTGTTGAATTAATAAAATAGATTTAAATAAATAAAACAGAATTAATTACTTCATTGGGAAAAAGCCCACGTAATTTAGATCAGCTTTCAGCAAAGGTCTAAGCATTTAGTATTCCTCTTAGATGATTTTAGGAACATCAGAGCAGTTTAATCATTTTCTGTAGAAACAAAAATTGTCCTTGCAATGTCTATGCAGAGTCTCATTCATCCAGGTCACGATTGTTCCAAAGGTGGTGAAGAAGCTTCTTGGATGAAAAGAGAAATGTTTTCAAAGGAAAAATATCAAGAAAGTCTAGGGGTTTTTTTTGTTGTTTTGAAAAAAGCACTTTTGGGATGTTCTTGCAATGTTTATTAATACTTTAAACAAAAGCATGAATTCTGCATTGAACTCCAGATACAAAATGTTAGGACACATTTGAAAAAGTTCTTCTTTGCTTGGCTTTCATAGCTGAACCCTGAGAAGATGGTTTATTAAAGCCTGCTGTGAATGAGAAGTGAGCATTACAAGTCCCTTAATTCCCCTGTCCAAACATAAAATTTGATCTGACAAATAATTCCTGGCTTTGCTTTCTCCATCGTGTCAGCACTCATCATTCTCAAAACAAACTACATTTTACTTACCTGACCAATAACTGCAATACAAACTCTATTGAACAACGGGGAAAAGTCTGTCCTTTTCTTCTCTTCCCCTGGTTTCACTGCTATGCAGAAGAAGCGGCATCATGGTTCTTGGGATTTGTAGTCTCAAAGGGTAAAAAGGCTATAAATTCCATGGGGTCATATGACAGGACAAAAGAGAGGCATTATAAAAATTATCCAGCTTTTGCGAAGAGAATTCAGATAATTTCTGAAACATTCCAGAATAGAATAAAATAATTCCCCTAATTTGATTATAGTATTGTATATGGAGGAATAAAGCATATGGGAATCTGATGTAATACTTTGAAATGCAGAGGAAAGCCAACATCATATGACAAAGTAGCTCTATGAATGTAGATCATGTCTGGGGAAGGTCATGTTCAAGAGAATAGCAAATGGCTATGGAAACTTTTAGATCAGCTGAAATCTATGCAGTGATTATGTGATGTTTCACTAATTGTTTTAGGTCTGTGTTTAATTTTTGAAGTCAGTCAATGTATTTCACGAACAAGTGGAAATTCTATCAAATATGTTGGAGCAGTTATTCAACAGTTTATAATTTATCTCTAAAATATTTATGCATATTTGCATTACCAAGCAGAGTCACAACCTTTTAGTGCTATCAGTATATAATAGTTGTATAATGTAGGATAAGGGAGAGATTATATTGCTGATGCCTATATGATCACCAAAGGACTCATGTAGTCCTTAAAGTACTACACTGAATAAGCATCTGTTTCCAGTACAAATTCAAAGTACTGATTATTATCATTAAAGAGTGCTTCAGGCTTTATGTTTAGTTTCTCTACTAAACAGAAGAAATGAACACTACTTAGGGTTTCTTTTCCTAAGTCTATTGTATTGCAACTGAAAAATTTAAATTTCACATAGGAGTTGAATGGCCAAAATTTAAGTAAATAAATTAAGTAAATTATATATTCATATATGGATGGCCATTATTGTGGAACCGATTCACAATTCAATAGCATGGTGGACATTCTAAATATGGAATTGTTTGAACTGGTGCGTCCCCAATGCAACTCAGAGCAATTTTATTAGTGAGGAACTGCATAGACAGTTCATAATGGAGTTCATATATGTGTAATCTGGAGTTATTGAAAACTTTGATATTGCTGCTCCATTAATATTAGGATGATGCCAACACTGTGCCACTTGTATTTAAGCCCTCTGATCTTATATTTCATTTGCAACTATTCCATAAACTATCATCTGCTATGAGACGTCTAACACTGGGCTTTTCCTCCAACAATAAAACATTCTCCTAAATCTGGTTGGTTGTAGAATACATCAGCTTTCAGGAAGGATGAAATCTGATTTGTGCCTACCTTAAGATGGTACAAAAATTTGGTGGAAATACATTTTTCCACCCATGTCTCCATTTCAAGACTCTTTATCAAGGTGACTTCATAACTTTTTTAAATTGCAATTTGTAAAGGAGGCATTAATCACCTCCTGTAACTGTGGGACAAGTCCCAAACTGAGTAATTCAATCAGCTGGTGAGTGAGGGTTGAGCAAGGAAGTAGTGCTAGATATCATTCCACATATCCAATCCACATCTTTGAAATATGCTAGCTGAAAATAACAGGTCCAGCAGTTTCCAAGGTTACATATGACCTATCCCAATGCTGGAATTCAAGCTGAGATGATTGTGATTCACTTTGTTTGCAAATAATGATGAAAATTACTCAAGTGAGCCTCTGACAGTTCCATCTCTATCTGGCCAGCAATTTAATAGATGACATGCTTACAGTGTGGAAAGTTGTGCTTTGCCCAAGTACAACGGAAGCAGAGAAATAAGCTGTCACAGAGTCACAACTTAGATTTTAAAAAGGGCCCTATTCCTATTGAAATCAATTTGTTCCAGGGTTCCTATACTTGTGCTTCACTCCTTTACCAGTCCACTTCCTAACTCATAGCTTTCTTGTGAACCAAGCTGATGTTTACACTCTGCTGGAAGGAAGACAGGATCAATAGTGTCAGCTGCTCAGACCATTCCCATGTTCCAAAGATCAGGCCGATATTCAACAATGTTGCTAGTCTAAAAGGGCAGCAAATTCTCCAAGCACATGCAGAAAACTATTCAGATCAATTGTATACCTGTGAGATCATTTTAAGGATTCTACAGCTGTATAAATGTATAGCAATCAATTATTCATTATTGGCTGATCTGGACTTGATGGGAAACCACCATACTTGGATGCAAAAATCCAGACAATCTCTACATCATAGAAACCATCCTTTTCAAGATAGGATCTCCTTGCCCTTTTCGTGAATTAGGAGTGTCAAACTTGCAATGTCATGAGATGTGTTGTGACGTATCATGACTTTTTTTCCATTGCCGGCAATGGGGGGGGGTGCGGTTTCATCATGATGCATCCAGCCCATGAGCCAGCAATTTGACACCCCTGAATTAGAATCTTTCAAAATGACAACAAAATAATCTATTGTTTAATATTTATCTCAATCAATCAGCCATTTGTTCATAATGGTATAGGGTCTCCTGCTTGAACAGGGCGTTGGACTATAAGATCACCAAGATACCTTCCATTCCTATTGTTCCATGTTTTATGTTCTTATAGTTGAATAATGAAACTTTTACAAGCGAGCAATCAAGCTCAGACAGCATCAAGATATCCATACTCAAATGTGTTTCTGGAGATGCATGTCTGTGTTTACCTATTAAGACCACATACATTTTGAAAATACTTTGAAGAAATACTAAAGTAAGCAATTTTTTTTAAGGCTTGAGAATATGAGCTGTGGTGGTACAGTGGTTAGAATGCAGTACTTACAGGCTACTTCTGCTGACTGCTGGCTGCCAGCAGTTTAGCAGTTCGAGTCTCACCAGCTCAAGGTTGACTCAGCTTTCCATCCTTCTGAGGTTGATAAAATGAGGACCCAGATTGTTGGAAGCAATATGCTGACTCTGTAAACCACCTAGAGAGGGCTGTTGTCAGGATAATGATTTAAAGCCTAAACAGCTTATGTAATGATGTAACATAACATGGATGATGCAATAATAGAAATCACTCAGAAGGTGATTTAGGAGCCTGAGTATAAAAGGGAAGGCTTTTGCTGCTGTGTTCTATCTTTCTTGCTGTAATTGCTGTCTATTGGAGTTTGCTGTATTACCATGTGTATGTATTTTATTTCTAGTGTATATTGTAGATAGTGTAATATAAACCACCATTTAATACAAAACACTGTTTACTATATTTACTCCTAGGTTACTTCAACGCAATAAGACTGTGCATGCTTTGATATCTGTAAAGTACTGTAAAGTGGTATATACGTCTAAGTGCTATTGCTATTTAAAAGTCAGATTTATTTTAACAAGTGGATTCAATAAAGAAATAACATCTTTTTTCAACTCATGTAGAAGCCTGAAAAAGTCTAGCTACTTAAAAAAAAAAGAGCTTTTTCAAAATCCTTTTCATTGTTTATAGTATGTCAGTCTGTCTATGAATGTGCACATATATACAAATACATATGTATTGTGTATATTTGTACACTATTGCTTTTGTTCAGCAACTGAGACCTGGAGAGAGATTTCAACAGAAGGGTATTATTTTTAAATTGTACAATCATCTAAGAGTCTCTAGGAGTCTTGGAATATACTTTAATGCAACTAGGCTATGTAGCAGATCTTGAAAGCCAAAGACTTCAACTTGTTTTGCATTTTTTTCTCACCATTTCTTTTTTCCTGGGACTCAGATATTTTTTCTTCAGCAATTCAGCTTTTCTCTCTTTATTTTCAGAGTTAAACCCCCATTCCTGCACATTACATCACTATGTACATTCTTTCACCTTTTTTCAACATTGTGGTTTCTTCCAGATATCTGTTGTTGGATGACTTTAAAAAAAACTATAGGCTGCTGATAGGGAAATAATACCATTTTGTATTTGTAAACTTCATATATTTTCTTATCGCACAAACACAAACAAAAATCAATTAAAAAGGAAAGGAACAGTATATGCATTTTTCCACTAGCAAATATAGTGTTATCTAGAGTCATTTAAGCATTACTATGCTAGTAATAAGGACAGGGTTTCCATCACTTCAGTGACAGTTGAATGATGCTACAATGACAATTCAAGTCTTAACTACCAGGAAAGTGGTTTTAATGACTTTTCATTCAGAAGAAATCCCTACTAACTGAGCAGTAATTTCTAGACTGTTTACACTTCTTGGTTAAGGGCAGTACCACTAGTCATGAAGATGGCTATCTAAAATACTAGTAGAGGACTATATAAACAGTGCTGAAATAACCACAAAATGAATTAAAGCCTTCTCCAGTTGGAGTACATGATCTATTATTAAGCTGTGTATTGTCCCCTATGAGCTAGTAGCTGAAAGCCATTTTGTGCATGCTTTACAATGACATAATAAAGTAATAATTAGCATTATTCAATCCTCCACACATCCCACTAAGGCAAAATAAAACTAAAATAATAGGCATGCTTCTCTCTCTGTGCTACCCAAGAAATGCTGTTGATGGCCAGAAGAACATGTTACTAATTAGATCTGGACCAGCGACTCAGCCTGGGATTACATTTTTTGCAATTTGCTTGAATTTGTATAACTTAAATATCAGATAACATTAAGCTCTATATTTTCCATAGAATGCTGTCTCGAGAATATATTGATTCCTGAAGTATTGGATTACTTCAGAGCCAGAGCAGGTCAAAAGGAGAATTTTACATTTTGTTTTTCCTGCTGACCTTTGAAAAACTGGATTCCATAGTTACATAGAGAGACCTGAATCACCTTCAAGGATCCACATAGAACTTCATGAATTACACTTAAAGTGCATTTTAAATTGGATTGTAAACAATAGGGAGGAAAGTGAAGATGCAATTGCATTTTAATGGCATTTCTCAATTAAAAAATAGACTGTAGAAGTGGGATTCAGAAATTTACTGAAAGTCTGATTGATTTTTTTGTAGAGTCTGCAATTTTTGATGAAACTATGGTACTTGCCCCTGAAACTTTTTAAAAGAGTTAGGGCTTCAATAGCATGGACCACCACTTGAATATGAATCAGCAATGTGTGACAGCAGCCAAAAAAGCTAATACAATCCTTGGCTGTATAAACAGAGGCATAGAATCAAAATCACGTGAAGTATTAGTACTTATAAATCCTTATTAAGGCCACACTATGGAATACTGCATCCAGTTTTGGTCACCACATTACAAAAAAGATGTTGAAACTTTGGAAAAAGTGCAAAGAAGAGCAACTAAGATGATTAAAGGCCTGGAGACGAACATATATGAAGAACGCTTGCAGGATTTGGGTTTGGCTAGTCTAGAGAAAAGAAGGACTAGGGGGAACATGATAGCAGTGTTCCATGAAGAGGAAGGGGTCAACTTATTTTCCAAAGCATCGGAAGACAAGACAAGAAATGGCTGGAAACTAATCAAAAAGAGAAGCAACCTGAAATTAAGGAGAAACTTCCTAACAATGAGGACAATTAACCAATGGAACAGCTTGCCATCAGAAGTTGTGAGTGCTTTCTCACGGGAGGATTTTAAGAAGAGACTGGACAATCACTAGTCTGAAATGGTATAGGGCAGGGGTGTCAAACTCGCAATGTCACGTGACATATCGTGACGTATCGTGACTTTTTTTTCCATTGTTGGCAATGGGATGAGCGCAGTTTTGGCATGATGCATCCAGCCCATGGGCTGGCAGTTTGACACCCCTGGTATAAGGTCTCCTGGTTGAGCAGGGGGTTGGACTGGAAGACTTCCAAGGTCCCTTCCTCCAATAGATACCAAGGTCCATTCTGATTGAGGCTACCCTCTTAAATTTTGGAAATTTCTTCCAGCAGACACCCTGCTGTTGGGTAATATACCTTAGATATAGCCAAAAGAGACCTCCATAAGTTTTTCTAATTTGTAATGTTGTAATATTATAGGACAAAACTATTACATTTGCTATGACAAATACAAACATTTTCATTTCACCCACTGAATAGTTTCTGGAAGTGAATTGTTTCTCTCTAAATTTAATGTGGTTCTCAGTCCAGAAAAAAAATGTCAGTCCCTTGGTTAAATCTTTGCTTTTGATGTTCCCCCACATAATGATACCTTGTTCAAATCTCCTCCAGAGACTTTTAAAATAATTCCAGGTTCTATAGTATATATCTCTTTAAATTCACTTGGGTAATTATATAGCTTGAGCTACATCTATAAATTAGACACTTAAACATCAAAGCAGATGGACTCAATGTATTTTGAAGTTGCAGATAAATTCACAATCTAGACAAATAAGTTGGAGTTTTAGAACTGACATCCATGTTATAGAAAAGGTTTTAGAACCCATTTTTATTTTTACCATTAAAATGCTTGATGTCTTAACATTTAGTACCCAGGGAGAACTGGTCTCAATATAGTTCTGGCCATGTATTAAGATTACAAGAGGAGTGTTTATGGAGATTCTCAGTCATCCAGGTCATAGTTGTCGCAAAGATGCTTTTTCAGGAGGCAACCTGGATGAGAAGCAAAATGTCTTCAAAGAAAAAGAAGAAAACCCAGTTGCCTCCTGAAAAAACATCTTTGGGATTACAAGAGGAGGATTTTCTTTAGATGTCCCTGCATTGGAGGTAAGACGGATGAATCGTCACTGGATGAATCTTCTAGACCTTTTTGCAGTAGATCATCATATTACATTCCAAATATTGGCTACTTAGTTCTAAGATATAATACAATATGGCAGATCTTGCCACATGAGATTTATTCATTCATTCAATTACTATTCCCTCCAATTTTTTTAAAAATAAATTTATTACAGCCATAGGGCCAGAAATAGTAAAATATCCAATTGTAGGCTATTTACATACATACATATATAAAAAGGCACTGAGCATGATCTAATCCAATTTTCTTTCACTCCAGAAAAAAGCCCAAATGGCTGACAAGAATGGCTAATACTAATTAGGAGGGATAATATGAAAAAAATCAATAATTAGAGTGTTGCAATACATTTATAAATAAATGTTTGCTTTAGTTTTTATTATTTATTTAGTAAATATTAAATTTATGAATATCAATAGAAGAACTATTCAGAGTAAAGATATTTACCTTTATAGAAGATTTCTGAATGAAAGTTTGCCTTGTAAAAACTTACTTTCTACCTAAGTTGCTCATCATCAATCTGGTCAACAAGGATCACTCTTCAGAAAAGCAAAGAACTGGATACCACCTGGATCATGTGGAGCTATTTGGAGAGCTGTGAGATCTTTCTATACTTGAGATCACTAAAGAAACTTCTTTTCTCTTTGAATGCTGTGCTAGGTATCACAGAATCAACTGAAGTATGCAATTTTCTAAAACTAGGATCAATTTTTAAAGGTTGGGAATAACGTTTTGCATTCTCATTTAAAGCATTTTCCCAGTATGTCTTTCATTTAAATTTATAATGTCACATTTCCTCCCATTGTCTGTTTTATTTTTATTTTCTTCAGACACTAACTATCTCTGTAGTTATTATTTTATATTATCTAGTAACATTTTTTCCTCCATAATGATGTACTGTGTATGCCATACCTGGGCCTGAAAACCCTACAGTAGCATAAATTAAACTACGACTAGGGATGATTTAGGAGTTCCAGTATTTTTTGTTCTTATGAAACTTCATAGCTGCAGTTTTCAAACCTTTAATCAGATCTTTTATGCTAACAATGTTTTTGAAAATTAACTTTAAAGTATCCTTGGGTGTGTGTGTGTGTGTTAAATACAACTCAATCTGTGTTTTGAAAATAATAGCAATTAAATCTTTATCAGTAAATGTATGAATAATACACATCCAGCAGCTGCATACCGTAGTAGTTAGGACACTGCCTTTGATGAGGAAGATTAGGGTTCAAATCCTGGCTGGCGTCTCTCGTACCAGTAAGGGGTCTTTGAATAAAGATCCTTTAATGCTTCACCTGCCTATTTCAAATATGAGAGTGACATGAACTAAGAGAGTCATGCTGGCTCAGACATTGTTAATTAACAAGGTCCACATTAGGACTGATTACAGATACAAGCTCAAAAATGGCACAGCCTTCAGGCACCTCCTCTACATGAACAATATCCAGCTGTATGCCAAGAGTGAATGAGACATCAGTTCACTGATCCACTTGACAGTGAGGATATTGGGATGCCATTAAGGCTGGAGAACTGTGGCTGGACAGTAGTCAAGAGAGGGAAAGTGGGACACAGCAGATATTCAGACCAACTACAAGTACTCTGATATCCCAAAGACAGTCATATGGGAACCATGAGGTGGTGGCAAGAAAGGCAGTAACATCTAAGTAGCAACAAAGGATAAGATGGGTTCTGAGGAGCCATCTCAATGGGGGAAAAAAAAGAATCCACACCATCAGGAAGCATGCTTTGCCAGTATAATGAACAATGATCACAATCCCCCAAGAACAGGCACCAAGCACCATATCCATAGAAGCAAAAGTCTACTACATACCGGACTGAGGTACACATTATGCAGAGAGGCCTTAGAGATTCCAACACCTAGTGACAGGGCGTAAGATGCAGGCAGGATCAACATGCACAGAATGGTACAACCAAATGATTGGCATGGTTCATCTATATAGTATATTGGCTAGATCCTCCCAATCCCAGATGGGAGATTTTATAAAAGATTGTGGAAAAAAACAGGGATAAGATCTGTGGGACTTTCTGATTCAGATGGACAGACAGGTGCTGGCCAATCAACTGGACCCCATAGTAGTAGACAAGGACCCAAGGAAGCAGTGCTGATAGATGTAGTGGTCCCAAATGACAGCAACATCAGGAAGAAGGAGTATGGAAAAGTACCTGGGCTTGAACTACGAACTAGATAGGATGTGGAAAGTAAAAGCAAAGTGGTCCCAGTGGTGGCATAAACACTCAGGGTTGTGACTCCTAAGATGGAAGAGTGGCTCCAGTAGATCCCAAGAACAACATCAGAGTTTTCTGTCCAGAAGAGTGCAATGTTAGGAGGCAAGATTTAAAGCCATAACTGCTTCACAAAATAACTAGAAATGTGCAAACATGTAGTTACCTAACTTTTTAAACTGGCTTATCATTTAACCTAAACAGAAAAAAAGGCTTCAAGAGGCCACAAAGAAGTCATATTGAAGCCTTGATAATTGTTCCAAATTGCTCAGCAAGAGCTTTGTATTTTGCATAGTGAAACTGCTGCAACTAATTTCCATACCAACACCCACATACTGAGCCCTGTTCTGACACTCCAACATTGTTACATATTTATAATGAAGTATGATATTAATTATGAGTTAAATCTCTTTCATCTATGTAGCTTGATGGCTATATAGTCATATCAATCATTGTCACATGAATAATTTTTGCATGACTCTAGATAATGTTGGGATCTTACAGGCCTCCTCTGAAGCATTTTTTTTTTTCATCCAGCTCACGCTAATCTTATTGGTTGTGTCCCCTTATTAATATATTACATCCCTTACTTTCATTATTTCTGACATTATTTATTTAAATTTTATTCAGTTTTTCTCCATTGTGGCTGCCTAAAGAAATATGGGATTGGTTTTAAATTTGTGAAAAGCAAAATGGAGCACACTTGCCCAAAGTAATTCAGGCAATGGAAATAAAGTGGCCTGTATCAGAGAACTTGCATTGCTCTCCTCAATAAAGCAATTCTGATAGCCTCAGACCATTTGAACATGTTCTGTTTTGCCCAGGAACAGACCAAAGCAGTAGTTTGAGTAGCTTTGGAATTTGTGCCAGTGCTGCAGATCCTGCAAAATCATTTGAGTCTTTAGTCCTTGTCAAAAGTTCTTCTCTAGATGAAGCATCACAGAGAAAAGAGTAATGGTTGAAAAGATAAGTGACTCTTATCATCGTACCACTGCCCCTTCCCAAAAGTGATGGTTTGTAGCATTATGCAAGATTCTGCAGGACTGGGTACAGTGTGTGTTGGAGATACCCAGCCTAAATGATTTTTGGTGTCTTCTAAATGGATTCCAAATGGCCGCTTTGGACATGCATCACTAACAAAGACTGCCCAGCCTTAAAATATCTTGAACTTGATGAAAAAAGTTAAAAGAAGTGCTGAAGTAAAACACACAGAAACATGATTAAGGGTACATGAGAAGCAACATGATTAAGATGTTCAGGGCTGTAAAACTGCAAACAAACTCTTTGCTGCCATCTAATAGTCTCCCAGATGTTTGTAGTCTTGAACTGGTGATCCTAAGGTGGTTACTCTCTTTCCTTCTTAGGGGTTAGGGGAACCACACTGGTCCATCAAGTAGCTTTGGCAGATACCTATTTGAGGCTTCTTGAAAGCAAATCACTCCTTTGAAAGTTTTACACAGCCTTGAATATTTTTTCCCATGAATTCCAGTACACTTGTGCTTCTCATGAATATCCAAATATAAGCTTAGTTTTTGAATTGCCATCTGAAAGGAAAGCTTTTTCTTCCTTCTGCAATAATTGAGCCACAAAAGGTTATTTGATAACAAAATTAGTTCATTTTTAAGTTGGTATGAAACTATTTCTTTATTTATTTATGCTGTTTATGCTGCTTAATTCAACCATTCAGATGCATTAGCCAACTGGAAAAATAATGCAGCACGGCTGAGCTATATCCTTGAAGAATAATAGCACAACTGACTAGCTATGTTCCTTTGAACTACCGTATATTCTGGCATATAAGATGACTTTTGAGAGCGTTGAAACAGGTGCCGAACTTGAGGGTTGTCTTATACGCTGAGTTGTCTTATACACCGGAAATAAGGTAGTTTCCGGCGTATAAGACGACTTTCTAGGCATGCGACTCGGCGTCGATCGTCATGCGACTCGGCGTCGATCATCTTGCGACTTGGCATTGAACTCAGGGGTTGTCTTATACATCGGATGCTCTGGAGATAGTTCCTCTACTCCAGTGATGGCAAAGTTTTTAGAGACTGAGTGCCCCAAAACTGGCCCCGCCCCCGTTCCAACCCCCTGCCCCGCCTGCCCACAGGACCACTCACCGCCTCCAGGGCCCGCCACAATCGCCCAGGCAGCCGAGCAGTGCTATGGTGGCCACACCCTCTGCCCGTGCCTTGCAGCATCAACTGCATGATGGGGCGTGAGGGCAGAGTCTTGTCTATGCGGCCTGGCTGCCATGTCCTTGGCTGCGCTGCTCCATGTGGGCCATGCTTGGGGGCGATTCTCCTTCAGGGGGGCTGCTGGAAGGGAGGGGATCACGGGGGGGAGGCAAGGCTGGGGCAATGGCACGTGTGCCCAAAGAGTGCCATAAGTTCACCACCACTGATCTACTCCTTTTGTTATGAACTTTACCATTAACTTATTAACAAAAAAATAAAAATGTAAAGAATCAAAAGAAAACAAAGGCAAAGGACAGAATTCAGGGGCAAAGAATTCCATTGGTAATAGCAGTGATGTGTAATAATACACTTCTTTGAACTAATCATATCTTTAGAGAAACTGTTGAAAGAATCCAGCAACTGTACAGTATATGATATTATCTCTGCTTGAAATAAAACAAAACAGAAGGGTTAATTTTGAATTAGATCTGAACAGATCTGTGAACAAGGACTTCTTTCTATTCCATGAAAATAAGAAGCAAAAGAAGTCAAGAAGGATACCAATAAAAGTGATAGGTAAATTTATCATGGATGTATCAGACATCCTTAGTAAAATTTAAAATCCTTCTGAAATTGCCATTTCTTTTTCTTCTATTAGCACATCAGGTATAATATTAGAATAGCAAAGTAAAATATATATATTCAGTTTATAAGGGGAGAATCTAGAGCCTTCAAGGACATTTGCAAAAAAGACAGTCCAGTATGTGAGTATGGATATTTCTAACATCAATACAGCAGCTAAATTAATCACAGTCACATAATGGTTTATGGATTGAAATTGGATCTTTGGAACAAAAATGAATGGATTTTACTTGTATAACTAAAGAAAAGACAAGGGGAAGAAAACAATACTGGCAACCATCTAGCCATACCTTATTTATCCTTGTAAATTTCATATAAAATTAAGTACAACATCCTGAGATCACCTCAATAATGGTAAGATATTAATATTCCTGAAAAAGCCAGTTTGGTATAATTATTAAGGCATCAAGCTAGACTGTGAATGGGTAACCTTGGGCCATTCACTCTTTCTCAGCCCTGGGAAGGAGGCAATGGCAAACCACTTCCGAAATCTTACCAAGAAAACTTCAGGGGTTTGTCTAGGCAGTCTCCAAGAATCTGACAAGATTGCACAGAAGAAGAAGAAAATCCTAAATTAAAGCAATTGTTAGAGATTCTATCAGTAATTTTAAGAGAAATTTAGAAGAATCTGATCTCAGTGAATTTTTATGTTTTCTCCTACTGTTGAAATCAGTGGGAAGAAATTTGTTACTATACAGATGGTCCTCAGTTAATGGCCACAGTTAATGGAAATGCATGAAGGTGTGTGGAAGGTGCAGCAACTGTGTGCAAGGATGTGATGGGGGCACAATAAGTGTAGTGAGAGTCAAGGAGGGTGCACAAGAGTGGGTGCATAAGAGGCATAAAGCAGATTGGGAAGGATGCACGAGGGTGTGAGGGGGTATATGAGAGGGATGGCACAAATCAGGGCAGGTCTTATTTGTTGCAAACAAATCGTATTATTTTTGATAATTGTTTAAAAGCATATTGTTTATATATGATGTTGAGGGAAAATTCAATATTTCAGAAAAATGTCTGATAATTATAGTTTGTACTGACAGTATTTCTACATTTCTTTGGTTTAAGGCATTTCCTTATAATAAGCACAGTGGTTTTTTTTTTTAAGAATTAACAGAATAACAGAGCTGGAAGGTGACTTTGGAGGTTTTCTAGTCCAACCCCCTGCTCAAACAAGAAACCCTGTACCATTTCAGACAAATGGTTGTCAAATCTCTTATTAAAAACCTCCAGTGTTGGAGCATTCACAACTTCTGGAGGCAAGCCATTCCACTGATTAATTGTTCTAACTGTCAGTTAGATGTGCAGCTGCTTTAGATGTACAGCTGCTTTAAATTAGATGTACAGCTGCTTTAGCATCTGTAACAAGGAGGAATCGCAACAAGACAATCTTCTAAGGTTGCCCTAATTCATAATTGCTGTAGATGTGTAGATGAATTCATACTCTTTATAGAATTTTAACTGTCCTTGTTTCTGTAAGGGAATGGAGCTGGTGGTGCTGCCTAAGAAAAGCAGCTGCAGCCAGGCAGAAATGCTTTTCGCCTTCATTTCCCCAAGATAAGCTCAGTTCTTCCCTTTTCCCAAAGTGCAGTAAAAGTTTCAGAAACTTGAGTGTACTGTAGGTGGTTTTAATTCATTCTCCCTCCCCCTTACAGCTTGGTCACAAGCATTCACACTTGTGTTCCAGGTTAATTGAGCCACACCTGATATTTTTAGGAATAGGCTGATGTGCATAGGCACCTCACCCTGCCCAGCCCCTTAGCTTACAAAAGTATGGGTGTGTAGACAGAACATTAAGAAGACAATGAGCAGATGAGGGAATGACGTCTGAGAATGTACAATTATTACAAGCAACAGCCAGAACCATAAGCTACTCATTGTGGTGTGATTTCAACCTGGAGCTTGGCAGCAATCAGAAGAGGTATAATCATGTTGAGGCAGCACCTTATCCCAACAAGTGCACAAACTTTTGGAGGGAGGCAAAGGTTGTATTCCACTTCACAACTTTTATTTGATGTAAGGAATATCCATCAAATACTTATTGGCATCAAATTGCAAAACCTAGGGGGGAATAGAGTTAACCCAAGGCAACTGCCTATTGAAGGTGTGTGCTACAACAAAGCATTGTGTAGTTAGCTGCTGTGGTGTGTCCAGTCCTTGGAAAATAAAGAGCCCTCACAGTTTCCTTCAGATATCTGTCAGAAATAGTATTAAACATTAAATGACATCAGCAGTGCAAATTCATACAAGGAAATCAGTGTAAGATTATTTCATTGTACTCTCTTTTCAATGTCATTGGGTCATATGTCTAGAATATTATATATTTATGTCAGGAATCTTGAGTTTGCCTTGTTTTGCCTCCTTTTTTTAAATGTGATGACTGATCTTTTTTTTTCTCCTCATGTAGTAGTGGAGTAAAAGATTCTCTATAACCAATCTGAATATGTATAAATACATATGAGAGAAAAGAGAGAAAAATGAGAATGTGTACGATATAAAGAAAATAATATATACCTACTACTCTTGGGTGAGCACTAACCAATTACCCATAATAGTTTCATAGTAATCTAGAAGGACCATATAAGGACAACCGAAGAAATTTTACTATTAAAAGTGGAACAAGATGGTTCTCCTTCCACTATATGCACAAAGCTTACCGAGTAATAGTTGAATCTTTCTGCTACAGGAATAATGGATGAGCATTCTCCATTTAAAAGCAGTGAAGTAACATCTTCTATTAATTGAAGGAGTGTGACAGTGACAGTGTTTAATCCAACAGCATTAGTCCCAACAGACTAGCTAAGTGGCAACCATTGCTCTTGCATCATCCACAAATGTGAACAACCACAATGGAAATAGTAAGGAGTACAAAGCCAGATCCCTGGATTCTCTACTCTCCCAATTGGACCTCAAAACACACATTCTGATATCTCCCCAATCCCCCTTACTCTGCAAAACTATATGGCACAGTGCATCTTCATGATTCCTCAATCAGTCCCAACGAAAGCAGCAACACAAATGGCATGAGCAATAGAGGCCTCAAATCATACTCTATTATTAAATAAATTATAAATTATTATTTTATTCCTCTAAAAACAAGTGCCAGCATCCCACAGGTTCACATGATCAATATATGTATCAAATAAGAGTTTATTCTGCAGCATCTTAAAAAAAAAATGTTTGTCCCTTTAAGTGCATTCCTTTTCTTTACTTCTTTCCATACTTGGCCTTTTCCCATCAAAATGATGATTGGCCTTCAACTGTCATGAGAATTTTTTTTTATTTTCAATTGCAATCATTCCAATGCTAACAGAGTCTTACGCATATAGGTATGATCTGTTCTCACTTGAACCAAGTAAGTTCAAAAAAGGGGGCCAAATTGTTGTAACAGGACTTCAGCAGTAGACTGATTGCTTGGCATATGAGCAGGCATCTTGAATTTCTTCTTTATTCAGTACCACTTTCAATGACAATCAAAGAAATTGGACGACTGCATAGGGACAACCTTCAACTACCAGCTCCCAGGGTCAACAATAGCAAAAGCTTTTTTAGAGATCTAGGGATGTCAATGGGATCTCATTTCCCCATCTCTCTTCAAGTATAGACCAGCCATCCTCTTACAGCTTCTAACAATAACACCAAGTCCCATGCAGCTAAGCAAGACTGAAGAAGCAAGAACTATATGAAATTTAATAAGGTACATTTGATGCTCATTTGAGGTAAATGTAGAATAGAATAGAATAGAATAGAATAGAATAGAATAGAATAGAATAGAGCTGGAAAGGACTTTGGAGTCTTCTAGTCCAGCCCCCTAAGCATCTTGCTTTTAAATGAAAAGTTGTCCTTTTAAATCGAAAATCCTCCTTCTTTTAAGGTCCTGAATTAGGTAGACTTGCTTGCTTCTTCAGGTGAAACTAAATATTCTAAGTACTCTAAAGAAGCAGCATCATATAAATAAAATAAAATAAAAAGCTCATAGTTGGTATAGATGCAGTTTTCTTCTATGATGGCTGCCATTTTCTGCTCTCTATCTGGATTTATCAATTACCATTGAAGTGTAACACTTCCCTATTATTACTGGAGTATAATGTTCTATTTTTTTAAAAAAAGAAAATGGGCATTCCCAGTGAGAAATCATTAAGATAGCAAAAGAAGTAGATATATAACCAAGCTTTTCCCCCCAACAATCCTGAATGCCTTGGCTGCAAGAAGCTGCAGCCACCATTTTTCTTATTTCATTTTAAAACATTTTGTAAAGACATCACAATGAATAACATGTAATAAGAAATTTAGAGTTGGTGTATAACTTTAACATTATTATTAAATATTAATTTTTAGTTTTTTTAAAAATTAAAAATACACAAGAAAACAATCAAACCCAAGGTTTCATTTTTTTTGTATAAAGTTTTTTGTCTATATATTAACAGAAGAGTTAGTTTGGTGTAATGGTTGAGGCATCAGGCCAGAAACCTGAACACCGAGTTCTAAAACAACCTTAGGCATGAAGCTGGTTGGGTGACCTTAGGCGCCTCTCTCTCTCTCTCTCTTTCTCTCTCCCCCTCCCTCCCTCCCTCCCTCCCTCCCTCCCTCTCTCTCTCTCTCTCTCTCTCTCTCAGCCCTAGGAAGGAGGTGAGGGCAAACCAACTAAAAAATTACCAAAAATACCCTCTGCAGGGACTAGTCAAGGCAATCACCAAGACTCAATGTTGACTTGAAGTCCCCGTCTCCTCAAAAACATATATACATATAATTACAATTCAAATTTTAAATCCTGGCTTAAATCATATCATCAAACCTTATCTCTCTATAGAAATAATGCCTATTCAGAGGCAGAGAATTATGGCTACCATTCGATTCTATTTCACCTAAAATCAACCAAGATTCTCAGTCTAATATCTACTTCTGCTTCCCATTACTGGTGTGGAGAATCCACATACAGTTTTTAATTATTTAATAAATTTATATTGCTGCAGGTCTCATATACATAATTCTTAATCACCCCTGCATGACTTATACTGGTAGTGCAATTATTTTCAAAGGCCTTTAATTTTTCTGTTTCCACTCAATGAGATTTCTTTTAAATTCTGAGTTTGTTTTTTTAAAATTTCGTCCATATCAAATTTCAAATGTTTTTTAATACATTAATTGACTAGCCATAGTAAATGCAAGACCATTTACTTAATGTTGAACATTGGGTTGATACAAGAAATCAAAAAAGAATCCCAAATAATTAAAAGCATCAAGCTTGAAGAGCAGGCAAATTGTTAATATCTTTGACTTGAAATTAGCTATTCTTTACCAGGTTTTAAAGTGATTTCACACTGCAGGGAGCAAGGTAATGGATATCTAAAAAATAAATAACTTGCTGACAGAATTTTATAAGCACATTCATGGAATTCAAAAAATTATATGTCACTCTCACTCACTTTGCTCACATTGAAGATGCAATAGCCAGTGATACTGGCTCTTCAGCACTTCATGAGTGCAAGAAAGACAGATAAAGGATTTACTATGTGTCTCTGTTTTGTTTATCCCTATTGTTCTGCCCTTACTACATGTTACTATGTGTGCAGCTTGACATGCAGCTAAACCCACCTATCTTCCAATAAAACAGACCATGTTCGTAGATCTGAATGCTTTATTAAAGGAACAGGATGGGTGAAGCTGGGAAAAAAATAGAAATACATATAATAAAAATCCCCCCCAACAATATTCTTGCTTGACTCAGATTTTAATCCCACTAATTATAGTATTATCCATGTGAGAATTTATCTTTAATTGTTCTATTTACCTTATCCAGAGTGGACATTTACATATCAGTTTGACTTCTGTATAAATTTGTTTTCTGTCAGTGTTTTCTTTTTCTTATAATGTTTTATTTATGTACTATTGCTCATGTTTATATCCCCAGGAACCTTTTGACTCTTTTTTGCTTTGCTTTTGTATTTGTCTACTGGGGAGGTGACTTGGATATCAGTGGTAATTTGTTTTATCACCTGAGCTTCCTAGAGTGCTTCACATTTAATTACACTATTACAACAAAGTGACTGCATGACAAATATGGCCTTTGAGTCTTCCACGATGGGAAAGAGCAATTGTGTTCCTCAACTGGACCAGAGAGGAAGAGAAAAAATTTGTCTGGTGGAGGAAACCTCACTGATTTTGCAGTCAGTCCACAGGAAAAAAATATCTAAAACTTAACTTTATGGAAATCAAGAAAGGGGCATAAGGGAAACATCTTTTCATTTCCCCAGACAAAGGTAAACCAGGAGGTTGACATCTGGAATGTACCAACGTGTAATTAAAATGACTACTAAATAATTAGTTTTGTACTGATTTTTCTACCCACAGCATGAAAATGAAGGAAAAGCATAACAATCACATCGTTAGTCTTAGTCTCATTGTGCACTTTCCCCCCCTCTGTTGCTTATGTTGTTTATAGCTTTTTGATGTGCTGTTGTTTTAGAAGATGTCCTTAATAGTCAATCCGCAACACTGTTAGCAAATAGCAAACTGAGGTAACTAAGAAATGACATCGTATAAGAATGGCTATTTTTGTAAAGAGACAAATGGTTAACTGCAGCTTAGCAAGCCAGGCTGATACAACAGCGGCTGAGTGCATTGTAGAAACACACAGGTACAGAGGTGTCTGAAGTTATATAAATGGATATTGCCCTATCGACTTTCTGGACCCTCCTTCTGAATATCCTCACACAGTTAAAACAGCACTACATCAAACTGATGGTCTTTCTCCCTCTGGCACATTTTAATATTTTAAAACTTGTTTGATGAATATTTTTACTTCCTAGTCAAGTATTTAAGGTGGCTAACAAAATTCAAACAAAAATGTTATGGAGGCCTTTTAACCATATTTATCAATTGCTGTTTGAAGGTTTGTGGACATAACTCTTTCATCACTGAAACTTATTGCACATACATTCTAATTTGTTCCCTTTCCTTGCTACCCACCATTTTTTTCCCTCCTTCTGTCATTCTGCAGTCATGTTCTTTTCTCCTACTTCTAAATAGAGATGCCACACAAGATTTTCCATCTCTTCAGTGAAGTGGATTTTGATGAAGACTGAAAGACCAAATGTTGAAACTAATATAGAAAGTGATATTTTACCAAACTTTTACTTATATACTGAAAATCAGTGCAGGAGAGAAATTACTCTGCAAAGTGAATGCAGAAACAGAGAGCATTCATGGCTTACTTGACCAAAAAGATATATCACCAGAAAAGAAGTTCAGAAATGGCACTGTGAGAGTACCTGGTGTTTTAAAGGAAGGTCTGATCTTTTCATGGGAGGATAATTGGGCCTTGTCCTCACTCCTTGCTCCTAGATCCCAGATTGTTGCAGTATGTTAATATGATTATACAAAGGCACAGTTGATAGCACACCCCACTAGAAGTGTGGAAGACAGTAGAAGCTTATCTCTATACTAAGCAGAGAAATTACAATCTGCAAACAATGGAGGTTTATTACTATGACAATAGGAAAATATGAGAAACCACTAGCAATTTACACATTTATTTTTCTGAAGAAGGGGTAGGTTAAGATGTAGTTATTAGCTCACAAGTATACACTAATTGTCTGACAATTCTCTGGGCACTGTTGTTGGCCAGAAAAGGCAAGTATTAATTGTGTGGAGGTGTTTTGAAAGCTTTATAAACTCAACACATATAAGCATGACCGTAACTATAATAGTCGAAATAGACTTTTAATTGTCAAAACGGTCTGGATTAATGTGGAGTTTGCTCCAATTCTCATTAATTAAACAGTGTCATTTTATGGGAGTCAGGAAGTGTCTCTATTGTAGCTCCTGCCTTCTAGAATGACCTCTGTCCAGAGACTCATACAATTTCCATCCTAATGATGTTCAGAAAAATAATTACAAATTTGGTTATTCTCCCAGACCAACTCTGGGATGGTTGTAGAATTCTCATAAATTTGGGTTTGCCTTTATTTTTTAAATGGTCTTCTAGTTTAGTGGTTCTTAACCTTTTTGAACGAATCGCCCCCTTGAGCCAATGAGGAAGTTGTCATCGTTCCCCTCCCCCAACATAACCTCTCAATCACCACATAGGAAATAATTCTTCAATTTATCCAAACACTTTTTTTGTTTTCTTTAAAATTGTCATCAGGACATATCGATGCAAATAATTTATTTCCAGTCTTTTTCCCATATCTCCCATATTCTGGCCAATGGCGTGCCACTGTATGGGTAGAGGCTGCTGTGCAACACGCATGAAGATAAGCGATGCGTATTCACATATGTACGGCACTCTGTACTGAAGCTAGCTGGAGGAACATTTGAAAACACAATTCAATCCACTAATAGCGATCATCTGATGTTTTTGTATGACAGATATACAGCTATTCACTGTACAAAAAAATCTCAAAAGTGTCCCCAAAACATCTCGCTCCATTGCCCCCATATTGCCCCCTTTTTGTTCCTTTGCCCCCATGTCGCCCCTTTTCATTCCATCGCCCCCTTGAAAAATGAAATCACCCCCAGGGGGGCAATATCGCCTAGGTTAAGAACCACTGTTCTAGTTGATGTTTTATATGCATTATTTTCTCTTTATTTGTAAGTTGTCCAAAATTAATTGAAATTGGACTAAATAAGTAAACAAGGTTCATAAGTATTAGAGAAATATTTGTTACCCAGCAGTGTTTTCAGTATCACTTGTGTCATATAATATATGTGGATATAAACATAATTCTTTTTCTTTCTTTCTTTCTTTCTTTCTTTCTTTCTTTCTTTCTTTCTTTCTTTCTTTCTTTTTCTTTCTTTCTTTCTTTCTTTCTTTCTTTCTTTCTTTCTTTTTGTCATATTTATGTAGTGTATACAGTGGTGGATTCAAATAATTTAACAACCGGTTCTCTGCCCAAAGAACAACTTAAGAACACATAAAGGCAAGGGCTTTCCCCAACGTTAAAAGTAAGTGGAGTAAGCCACCTGAGGAAGAGGCAAGGTGGAAAACTGCTCCTCCATAGCATGGTGGTCTGACTCAGGAGGGGAGTGAAAGGGAAGAGGTGGGCGGGCAGCTGATGTGATTGAAGGCGCTGTGTCTCCATTTGGTTTCCCTCGCTCCTCTCTTGGACTTTTGGAGAGGTTTTTTTTTCTTGTCTGTAAGAAAGTTGAATGAAAACCAGATCTGTTCTGGAAAACACAGATTTATCATAACCGGTTCACCAAACACAACAAAAAATTAGGTATCGGTTCTGCTGAACCGGTGCGAACTAGCTGATTCCCACCACTGAGTGTATATTGGAGGTAGTGACCCTTTGAGAGCTGTATACAACCAAATTTCATTTTAATGTGGGCCAATTAGTGTACATTCAAAGTGACAATAAAGTTATTATTCTATTCTTTATTATTCTATTTTACTTTTAATGGGTTCCTGAGGAATGTTTCCTTCAGTTGTAAATTTTCAAAAATAATTCAGTTTCAAATTTTGCTTTTACTTGATCTTTCAAATTAAGAAACACAATCAGTTTTAAAAGCTGCCTGATTAGAATTTAGGATTTTAACCAATCATCTTGTCCTATCAGTCAAAGACCCTAGACAGCTTTTTTAAGTAGGAGGATTCTTAGCAGAATTATTAATAAAAAAGTGTAATATGAAACAAAAATCATATTTCATTCATTTCTAATGGCAGACACGTAGCAAAAAAAGACTCTCATTCCTGTGTTTCAACTGGAATGATTGATTTAGTTGCAATAACTCTTTTGAAAGACCTTATACCATGTTGGCTGAGAATTTTGAGAACTAAGGGTCCAAGTTATATAAAAGTTGCTAATACAAATTGCTCTTTCCCTTCCTTCCATTCCCTATGTAGACTAGGCAGAATGCTGAACAGTATGCTAATGTTATTGTTGTTGTTAATTGTGAAGTCGTGTCCGACCCATCGCGACCCCATGGACAACATTCCTCCAGGTCTTCCTGTCCTCTACCATCTTCTGGAGTCCATTTAAGTTCACACCTACTGCTTCAGTGACTCCATCCAGCCATCTCATTCTCTGTCATCCCCTTCTTCTAATTGCCCTCAATCTTTCCCAGCATTAGGCCCTTCTCCAGTGAGTCCTTCCTTCTCATTACTATACTAATAGAGAATGCAAATTACTTTCATTTATTCCTTTAGAGAATTCTGGGACCTGTCACTTTATAAAGGTGTTAGAAGTGCTTTATGAGAAGGCCCTATCTCTTTGAAACAAGCAAATCCTACACAGAGCTAAGTGCTTAGTAGTCCTTGAGTTCAACTCATAACATGTGTGAAATTGGATTACATGTATTATGGAGACATTATTTAAAGAGCAAAATGATTTGCTATCCCCAAAGTGCTGACTGCTTGTTCATTGCCTTGAGTTGTATAAAACAAAGGCAGAATATAAATACAACAGTCATTGGTATCATCCTACATTTAAATAATCTGGAACACCAATCTTAAATCCAAGTCTTGGAGTTTTAAGAGTTTCCAGATTGCCTTTCCTGTTACACATCTCCTTAGAATCCAAGTCCATGTTACACAATCTGGTCGTATGCAGACACACTCACGCCCTGATTCTTGTATACTCTGCTCCCTGTTGCATAGCTGAATCCATCTAAAAGCTACTTCAAATTGATTTCAACACAAATTAAATACTTCTATTCTTACACCTCAGGAATAGCCAGGAAAACAGGAAGATTTAAGAGGCTATGTTACAAATTTATTTTGACAGAAATTCTTTTTATACTAGAATTCAATATCCTTCCAATCCCTAGTCATTCAGTGAGGAACACTTAGAACAAATTGTCCAATATATTGATTATTCATGGGACTGAATAAATCAGTTTGAAGAATGTTATTACCATTTCCTAAAGCCATTTGGCATATGTTCATTTCATGTTTTTGACAAAAAGGGTTACCTTGAAGAAAGATTTCATCTCATAAGTGGACCAAAGTAAGACCCTTGCCTATAACAGTAAAGAATCAGTGTGCATAATAATTAAATCTGATGCACAAACTTGTTTATTGATCCCTGCAAGAAGTATTTCATCCTTGCTTTGAAAAACTAATTGGCTCTTTGGCTTATTTATTCATTTTGAAATACATTTTTTTAAAACCACGCAGTGCTGTGGCGAGGCTTTCATAAAATGAAGAATATTTTGGCCTGGCCTTGGATTAGACCAGCCTCCTCCAACAGATTACCATGCTGGGCTGGGAATTCTGGTTTTGTAATCCTAATGCTTCTGGCATTAGGATTACAAAACTTATATTGAGGAACCCTTCAATAGTGAGGAAAATTGAATAGACAAAAAGTACTAACATCTATAATTTTGAATAGTATATAACAATATATATCTCTGGGTATTGTTATTCAATGATGCCAGTATCATAGTTTGATAAAGGGTCCCAATTCAATTTACCTCTGCTCAATTCAACCCTCATTCCCATATTTTGTTCCACTTTCTTCTGAGCTGTACCCAAAGCAAAGCAGCAATGAATACAGGTTAAGGATAGAGCATCCTGGAGAAAGTCTATTCAAGTGTTTGCTAAGAGTCAACATTGACTTGATAGCATTTAGTAATATATCCAAAACACCCTACACTATTTCATGTCCCTTAAATGAATATGTTCCTGATGTGGCAGAAAAATCTAGATTCTCTGTCCAAAGACAAGCCAGGGACACATAATGAATGCTAACTAGTGGTTTAACATGCAAAGGTGATAATATCTATCACAGAGTAGTGAACTGAGAACCATTTTGTCAGGTTAATGGCCTACACTATGAATCCATTCTCTTACTTCACTTCAAATCAGAACTCTTTGAATCATCTGTGTGCACAATCTGCCATTAAATGTTTAATCTTGCCCTTTGAAAGAACTTTTTGGATTTTGAGGAAAAGCAAAAATATTTTGAACTTGTCAATTTGATAATACTGAGGGAACACATGGGAATGCTGATGACAAAATATTGCAGATATCAATACCATCTCTAGTTTTAGAAAACCCCAAACCTAGCAATCTCCAAATGAAACTGGGAGTTATATTTGGGGGCTGCTAGCTTAGGGAAATAATTTAAAAAAAATCAGTAGTAAACTTACAAATTGGTAGTTAATTGTGAGAAAAAATATTATGCTAAAATTCATAGCTTCTTTGAAACAATCTTTTAGCTGTATTGTAAGGTATGTCATCTTGACTTGATGAAATAAGTGATTCTATTGGATGCACCTTGGGACTTTGAAGTATGCTTGATTGGTTGAGTTTTGAAAACATTATTCTTTGGAATGATGAAGTTTAGAAAACCAGACAAACAAATCCAGGCAAACAACCAAGGCCAGAAAGATTGCCATTTCTGGCTATCAAAGGCAGGTACTTGGGTCTTGGAAGATGTAAATAATTACAGAAATATTGTTTTGAGATATAATTTGTATGTTTCACATTTTGAGAAATTCCAAGCCTCAGTCCTATGTAATCAGGTAACTCTGAAATTCTGCCAATTTGTGTAGAGGCAATATTGACCAGAATAGATAAATGTTCTAAATCAGCATAAGGCACTTTCCAATATTCTTGTCAATTCAGTGTGAAGCTTATTCCCAAATTAGTGTGCATAGGATTTCAGCCTGAAGGGGAAGACTGATTTGATTCTCCCCTCCGTTAAGCTAAAGCACTTGAATTTAAGTGGTATTAGTCCCATTAAACTAATCAATGGGATTGATCTAGCTTCTGCACCACATGCTTGCATAATCGGGTTTGTGGCTGCAAGCATCATCATCATGATCCCTTATTGAGGAGAAAAGAGCCCTAAAACTATTAAGCACTGCACAACAGTAATTAAAAACCACAAGTATACAATCTAAAATGGACCCATACTTGCTAAGAAATGGAGTGGGGTCTGAGAGATAACCATTACCTCTGTCATTTTATGTTTAAAAGAATGAATGTTATATAACTCCCTTATTCTTTATTTTTAATATTCTTCAATTATTATAGATAGTAAATGCTTGTTTTACTTGCAGATTCTTTCAAGTAAACAACTCAAAACAAACTCAATTTGGAGTACAATCTTCAGACATTTAGAGCAAGGGCAGCTTTTATTAAATAGCCCTGACCTGTTGACTTTAACTCCTTTATCAGTTAGGAGCCTGTCATGCTTTCTTATCCTTTCTTTCTCCAAACTACAAATAATTAGTGAAAATTTAGAGGTGATTATAACTATCACAACAAATTGTGGCAAGTTCTTAAAGAGATGGGAGTACCAGACTATCTTATTTGTCTCTTGAGAAACCTATATGCGGGTCAAGAAACAACAGTGAGAACTGGACACGGAACCACTGATTGGTTCAAAATTGGGAAAGGAGTCCAGCAAGGCTGTATACTGTCACCCTGCCTATTTAACTCATATGCAGAGCACATCATGAGAAAGGCAGGGCTAGATGAATCAAAAGTTGGAATTAAGATTGTCGGGAGAAATATCAACAACCTAAGATATGCAGATGATACCACTCTAATGGCAGAAAGTGAAGAGGAACTAAAGAGCCTCTTGATGCGGGTGAAGAAGGAGAGTGCAAAAGTTGGCTTGAAACTCAACATTAAGAAAACCAAAATCATGCCATCCGGCCCTCTCAATTCCTGGCAAATAGATGGGGAAGAAATGGAGGTAGTGACAGATTTTATTTTCCTGGGCTCCAAGATCACCTCAGATGGGGACTGTAGCCAAGAAATTAAAAGACACTTGCTCCTGGGGAGGAAAGCTATGGCAAATCTAGACAGCATACTAAAAAGCAGAGACATCACCCTGCCAACAAAAGTGTGTATAGTCAAGGCCATGGTTTTCCCAGTTGCAATGTATGGATGTGAAAGTTGGACCATAAGAAAGGCTGAGCGCAAAAGAATTGAGGCCTTTGAACTATGGTGCTGGAGAAGACTCCTGCGCGTCCCTTGGACTGCAAGGCGTTCAAACCCGTCAGTCCTAGAAGAGATCAACCCTGACTGCTCTTTAGAAGGCCAAATCCTGAAGTTGAAACTCAAATACTTTGGCCACCTAATGAAAGGGAAGGACTCACTGGAGAAGGGCCTAATGCTGGGAAAGATTGAGGGCAATAGAAGAAGGGGACGACAGAGAATGAGGTGGCTGGATGGAGTCACTGAAGCAGTAGGCATGAACTTAAATGGACTCCAGAAGATGGTAGAGGACAGGAAGACCTGGAGGAACATTGTCCATGGGGTCGCGATGGGTCAGACACGACTTCGCAATTAACAACAACAACAATAACTATAAAGACACCTATCTACATCTGATTTCTCCATTGTCTGTCCTTATCATCTTGTAATGAAGGATGATGTAAATGTGGTATTTAGTGTTAGTAGCAGCAGCACTATATAATATCTACTGATCAATCTCCTGATTCTTGAAGATGTTTCAGCCATGCCCTTTAATTAGATATTATTTTGTATATAAATTTATAGGAATAGAATTGTTGAGTTTTGTAATAGAAATATTGGATAACATTAACATGGTTCTATAAAGTACTTCTCATGCACAAAACATTTCTGTTATTAGTTCTCTGTGAGGAACTTTTTTATTTCCTTAGTTCTGCATTATGCTGACTATCCTAAAAGAAAGGTGGTGGCACCTTAGTGTTCTGGCTTGACCTTGATGTCTATTGAAGAGGATGGCAAAGTATGTAGTTTAACAAGCCATAACTTATTATTCATAATTTTAATTATGGAGAGAGGAATCAGCTATGAAATACGACTACCTGCTATCAGACAGATTTAATCTCAGAAGATAGGAGACTAGTGATGCATATATGAAAACTGTTTTCTTTTTTTTAGAAAATAACCCTCATCATATAAAAAGTGAGTTTGAAGCAGCTTGCTTTTAAAAACAAACCCCATAGCATTCAAAGAATTGAGTGCCGACAGCATAAATATTAGTGAAAACATTAAGTCCTTAATCTATTTTGCAATGGAAAATGTGTTCATTTATGTATTATTCTTTCTCTTTGGAGGACAGTACAAAGGTGTCTTAAGTTAAGTATCCTCTTTTTTTTTTTTCCCCAAGGGTCTGGTTTTAACAGCTGCCTGAGCAGCTATGATTTAGCAGCCAAAACATTTCCTCCAGCAGCTATGTCTAAATTCAGGACAATAGCCACCTGTTGATTTCAGATTGTTGGGTAAATATGAAAAGACCACCAATCTTGCTTTTCTACACAATCTCCAACTCTGACAATTCTATGCTCATTTAATTTAATTCAGAATTAAGCTGGAAGATATGGTAATTAGTTTTTCTGCTGGTTTGTCTTGGCTGCAGAATGCATTCATTTATCTGAGTAAAGCTACTGGCCTGAACAAAATTAATTGTATTAATATATTCTAAAATAAAATTCATACAATAGTTGGAAATCTGTGGGCTTGCTGCTTTTCAAATCAAATTCATAAAATAAGGTGGTGTCTGATTTGACATTCGTTGTGGCTTATTACAATATTTTATGAAGTTTAAGTGTTATAAAACCAAAGGTAGATTAGTCTTTTTATAACATTTTAGAAATATTTAACAATTATGGTAAGTAACTGACTTCGCTAGTGTACCTCAGTGTTTTCTTTTCCTTCTGTGGTCATATTTTCTTTTTCAGAAAGAATGTATCTTACTATTAGGTGAAGATCAGAGTTGAAGCATATTTTTTTTTATCCCAACAATTGGATATTTTTTGATGGTTGTATTTTCTAAAGATTTGACCCCACAAATTCTTATATATAATTATAAATACCCTAATAGTGATTCTTGTAGATACATTAATATTTGCCCTTGATTTTTATTTGCAAATATTAGCTATATGGGAAATAGTCATATTTGTATTCTAAAAGCAAAGGAGTACACTACTGGAAAGAATTCAAGCCAATCTTAGGAGCAGTGTTTGAGATTCTTCTTCTGTAATTATTTAGAATTCTATATTGAGTTTTTGTGTGTTCAGTATTTATGAGCATGTTTCATTCCTTAATCTGTTCTTTATATGCAGATATTGCATATATGCACTCTGCATGGGCTACCCTTGAGGAACATTTAAAGACCATCGCTGGTGCAGAATGCCCCAATGCATGCAGTTTTGGCACTCCAAAATGGCCCCTGTAACATCAAAGCTCTGCGAGCTGAATTGATTGCTGGTCTGCTTCCGGGTACAATTCAAGGTGTTGTGATCACATTTAAAACCCTTCATGGCATGGGTCCAGCTTCCTTGAAGGACCATCTCACCCTACTGGGATTGGTCCTCAGGCCTGATGGAAAAACTACATCTTGGAATTTTGCTGGAAGGCCAATAGGGGGCTAATAATTGTATACTGCTCAATGAATCCTTACAGTGGATCAAATGAGAAGATATTTTGGGTGAAAAGCGAGCAGGCTTTAGAGCTGGAAGGTCAACATTCAATCACATTTTTGTTTTGCAGCATCTGGCTGAAAAATATACCTTTAGGACACGATCGGTGCTATATGTGGCTTTTATCAGTGCTTTTATCGATTTCAGATTTGCTTACGGTGTAAATTTAAAATTCTACTACAGAGTTTTGCCTTGGTGTCTGTTTCTGTTTTTATATAAATGTTATGAGGACTTGCATTTAAAAGTTAGGTTCCCTAAGCAAATTTTTGTCATCAGAGGAGAAAGACAGGAATGTGCCTTAGCACTATTATTGTTCAGTGTGAACATCAATCCTCTTGTGGCCAAAATGAATAATCAATCTAATCATCCCCTGAAATTGAAGGATAGACACACTGCAATCCCCATATGTGTGGATGATGCTGTAGTGTTATCTCATACACCAATTGATCTAATGAGAGCTTTACGTATTTTGGCTGCATATTGTAGGACAGAAGCACTTGAAATTAATTATGCAAAACTAAGGCATTAGCATTTGCTAAGTGTCCTAACATTCATGCCTGCCAACTGAATAAGCACCCAATTGAACAAGTCAAAATCTTTAAGTATTTAGAGTAGTGTTTTATATTAATGGTAAATGCAGGATACACACGGAATATATTGTACAAGATGCTCAGAAGTCAGCAACAGCCCTACACATTTTCTCTGTGTGTGCCTTTGAATCAGCATTGATTCTTACTGATTGTTTGGACTAGTCCCTGTAGGTTTCTTGGCAGGGTTTTTCAGCCCTTCCTAGGGCTGAAAGAAAGTGACTGGAACAAAGTCACCTAGCTATCTTTGTGCCTAAAATGGGACTAGTACTCATGGTCTTCTGGTTTCTAGCCTGGTGCCTTCATCACTACTAATTATAATTAATTAATTAACATGACTGCTCATATTTTAAACATTTCTCCTTTGGTTAATTAAAAACAATCTATATCTACTAAAACTCTTGCCATGATCTTTTACTGGGTGAAACAGTGCATCATAGAGCAAAATTTTTTTAAGCAAGATACCTCAAATGGGCTAAGATAGGCTAATACAGAGAATGCCCCCCAAATTTGGGATCTTTGTCTCCCCATTTGAATAAAGATTTTGCCCTATAATTCCTGAAACATTAAGCCATGTTGTGTTACATGGCTCTGGTTATAAAAATGTCCAGTTGCAACTAAGAGGTCTCTGGTTGGCTGGTTCCATTTTATTTATAGCAGTTATTGTCCAATAAGCTTCCATTGCTAGTGTGATCTGGTTGGATGAAGAATCTCCCTCAACTGAGATTGGTCCAGTCAGGTTCTGAGTATAGCATCCTTTCATATCCCAGGGTAGGGAAGGTATGGATATACTGTATAATGATTACTGAGAAATATTAATTGTTTTGAGAACTTGATGCTATATTTGTGAGATTGGGCCAGAGGAACAAACTAGAGAGTGGCTCTTATACTATTTTCACACTCACTAGTCTCCAATTTAACGTTGTCTCTACTCTTTGGAGGTAGGCTAGTTCACCACCCAGAAGTCCCCAACATCCAAGATACTTTAGAAGATATTTCTGTTTACAAGAATCTTTAGTGGTAGAAGATAAAATTAGATCCGCACTCCAGTCATTACCAAGCTGGAAGGCTGTAGGTATTGATGGAAAATCTACAGAAGTATGTGAGCAACAGAAGATAGCTCACCATTAAAATTTTTAGCTTAGCAAATCTGAAAGGTGAAATAGATTGGAACAGTTCAGCTTCCACATCAAAACCAAGAAAATCAGTCTTAAAATTATTGCACAAATTCCTTAATGTCAAATGCTAGCAAAATAATGCTTGGGATCATGCAATGCAGATAAAAATCCTACATAGTTAGGGAGATGCCAGAAGTTTAAGCTAGCTTTAGAAGAGGCCAAGGAATTATTGTTAGATAATTGACAAAGCCAAAGAATACAAAAAAAGAGAAGACTCACTATGTGCTTCATTGATTATTGAAAGTCCTTTGATTATATCAACTATGTCAAGCTGTATAATTTCTTTAGATCCCAAAATAACTCATTGTCCTCATGCAAAACCTATTCACAATACTGGAAGCTACAATCTAGATAGAACTTGGTGAAACAGACTGGTTTAAGACTGGCAAAGGAATGAGTCTCTTACATATCCAAGCAATATACTGACTATATATTGAGGAAGACTGGATTGGAAAATAAGTGGGTCTACGTTTACTCTTTATACTGCTTATACTACCTATACTGCTCTGGAAGCATAAATGATCTCTAGTCTCTAGTAATAAAGTCAAGGAACTCAGTAGAAAAATCTCCCCTCCCCTGAAATTTGAATGACCCCACCCTACTGGGTGTTTTGAAGGGTAAGTATAACCGAAGCTCCCTTTTTTTATGTTCTCTTAGTTCCATCTGCGTTTATTATCACTGCCATCTTTGTTCTTTTTTATTTGTTTTTGTTTTCTTGTTTTAATGTTTTTAACAATTTGCAAACCACCCAGGGTCTTTCTTTGAGAGTTGGGGCATATACATTTAACAATAATTAAATAGAGGATTACACACAAAGGAAGGCAAACTAATTTCAACTACAACAATCAGCCATGGAATTGATAGTGAAGATATTGATGTGGCAGATAGTTTATGATTATTGACAGTAAAGGAACCAGCTATCAAGAAATACATCACAGACTAACAGTGGTAGGGTAGCCATGAAGACTTTGAAAAAGATATTTAGATGCTGTGATATGTGTATGCAAATCACATAGGCCAGGGGTCTTCAAACTTGGCCCTTTTATGACTTGTGGACTTCAACTCCCAGAATTCCTCAGTCAGCGTGACTGGCTGAGGAATTCTGGGAGTTGAAGTCCACAAGTTATAAAAGGGCCATGTTTGAAGACCTCTGACATAGGCAATAATTTTCCCTGTAACAATGTATGGAAGCGATAGTGGGACTTTGGAGAAACAGGTTAGAAAGAATATTTATGTTTTTTAACTTTGGTGTGGGAGATGGCTCCTGAGAATATCATGGACATCTAAGTAAAAAAACAAATGGATCACTAAAAATCAACCCAGCATTCTCAGTCATGGCATACATGATCTGGCTCAAATTATCATACATTGAATATATTATCCCATCTTTCTATAGAAGTCTAAAATGCTGGGAAAAGTTGAAGGAAAGATAAGAAGAGAACCACCAGCAACAAATGGATGAACTTAATTACAGAAACAGCAGATGCATCACTAGAAGACATGATGGACCAGGTTGGAGATGGATCATCCTGGAAAAAAATCTATATAGACATTAAGAGTTGACACCCTTATAGTGGCACATCATTAATCAATCAATAGTAATTTGCATTGAAATTATAGTCCGAAGTCCAAAATTTAGGACCAGGACCAAATCTACTCAGCCTTTAAAATCAGCCAATTGATCCTATTGTCTTCAAGATCAAAAGAGCGATGACTTTAAATACAGATTCTTCTGTCAGGAAGGCAAATTTATTGAATTATTCTAGAGACACAAACCAATGTCTTAATTTTCTTCATCAAATGAATTGTAATTATAAATAATAAATAAAATAAAATGAAATTGAATTATCCTCTCTCTAGAAATACTACCTCAGGGAGGAGTAGAGGAAAGAGCACGCAACTACGATATTGGTTCCTCTCCTCTATATAAGTACATAAATATGTCTGAAGAGTGAAATTTAACATCTTTTAGAATGTATACAACATGCACTGCCAAAATCAATGACACAGAGAATATATTTATTTATTCTTAGTAACCAAGTGAGAATGAATATTTCCATGGTATTGATTGCACTGTCTATAATTCTGACTCTAATTTGAAGCCATAGTGTATTTGGTATATTTATATAAATTAATTTGAAGTATCAGGATCACATTTCAAATTCAGGCCCATTTATTGAAACTCAACCATTTTCAGGATCAGTACTAAAGTTTTATGACATTATACCCTGGTGTGACCAAAAAATTAAAAAATAAATAAAAAAATGTATTGTTGTACAAATCTGTCTTTAACTTCATAATAAAATCTGATCATGGACATGGATGTTAGGTATAGTGAGCTGTTTTAAACTTTTGGTTTTAAATACATTTTTTTACAGGGAATTCCATCTATGATATCAAGTTCAACATTCTAAAAAGTTAAAAGCAATCCTGTGTTTGGTGACTCCCTGATAAATTATGATGAATGAGTTTTTTCTCAGCAACATTAAGTTATAGATCCCAGTCACTAATACCCCTGCAAAATCTCTCTCTCTCTCTCTCTCTCTCTCTCTCTCTCTCTCCTTCCTGATAGCAGTGGAATATGTACATGAGTAAAAGCAAAATAAACCATGTCCCAAAGGTGCTTTGAACTGAAGAAGCTTCTTGGATGAGAAGCGAAACATCTTCAAGGAAAAACAAGGATAGTCCATTTGCCTTTTGAAAAAGCGTCTTTGGGACAACCATGACCTGGATGACTGAGAATCTCTATAGATACAATAAAGCATATTATCTCTCTGTGTGTCTCTGTCTCTCTCTCACACACACATTCACACACACACACAAACCTATACACATAATGTTTGCTTTATATGTAGTGGGAAACTTTCTGGAATAACACTGATGTACCTTGATTGGGTAATGAAACTGATGATGTTTCTAGTTGGTTAATGAAACATCTGCAAGAAAACAATGAAGCTCAGAGAGCACCAAGGATGCCACAATTTAAATTGTACTTGCCTAAAAATCTCTCTGGCATCCAAAGATATGAAGTACAATGTAGGTAATCTTGGTACATGTCAAAAATGGTATTAAGAACAGCTTGAAACATAGTGATCCTTCTACAACACAATGGCTGTAATGATTCAGTAATACAGTCTGATCTAGAAAGAAAGATTGCTATCAATTCTGGTACTGTCATCTCAGTGGACAAAGCTTGGATCAAATTTCAAGGAAAGGAAAAACAATGAGCACAAAACATCAAAGGAGATTCTGTGTTTTGCATCAAATTCCAATGTTTTTAATTTTCAGTTTTATTTTTAGCATTATGGGTTTGAACACTAAAAAAAAAACAAAACGCTTACAGTTTTTGAAAAATGGACCTGCTAGTCTAACAATTCTGCTTGTACCTGTCCTGCTCTGTGTTTTGCATCCAGTAGAAATACATTCTTTGTCTAATCTGCCTTCCTATTCTACAACAAGAGAAGGAAATAAAATTAAGTGTGTCAATTAAGCCTTGCATGTTTCTTTGATCTCTGCTGTATTTTAAACCAACCATTTTATCTGAATGTGACATTGCTATAAATTGAAGAATCTTAGCAATAAACAAGGCTTCTCTTAAATCCATGAAAAACTAAGGAATAAAATAGCCACAAATAAAATGAGTGATGTAGTAAAACTCATACTAGGTGTGATAATTTATAACTTAAGACCACATACTAATATAGCCATTCAGCTTTCAACTGGTGTATATAATCTTGCCAGCAAAATCAATGAGACATCTCTCTCTCTCTCTCTCTCTCTCTCTCTCTCTCTCTCTCTCTCTCTCTCTCTCTCTCCCTCCCTCCCTCTCCCTCCCTCCCTCCCTCCCTTTCTCTGCCTTTTAAAACTTTGGATGGCCTTAAAGGAAGCTTTTAAAAGAGCATAGCTTTTTATGAAATGTGACATACATTTTCCTTTCTATGAACTCTAGCCTGTCTGTAAATTTTATCCCATTCATCTATAAATAAAAAGCTCCAGAACTTTGCATTTTTCCATGCAACTCTATGTAAAATGGGTCTTGTCTTGTCTGCCTTTTGCTCCACATTCAGACATGGGCTCTGCCCAGTAGAGGAAAGACATGCAGCACTTCTGTAATTTTGATTCCGAGTCCAGAACAAGGTTGGTTAGTTCTGCATGCTATTAACATGTCTTCCTATTATCAAGTTTGTTTATAATATTTTTATATTACTTCTTTTTCCTAAAATAATTAACAATAGCACTGTCGATCTGTGCAATCTGACCATGTATAAGTATACTATATGCATTGCTAAGTTGGTGGGATGCTATTTTGGCATAAATGGTATCCTCCAGATTAGTCATTCTATCTTATTTAGAATAGTGTAAAGATACTTGGGGTACATGTACATGCATATTAGCCATGATGCAAGGGAAGATTGCATGTTGCATAGATATTAAAGCTGGTAATCTTTCTTTATTACTAAAACCTGAATGTGAAAATGGCGATTGCCGAAAGCCATGACAGATAAAAGACAATATCAAAGGTCACATATGATGAAGATGACATCATAAGAAAAAATGCAATTTAGAATTTATGAGGAGTAAAGACTTTGAATGAATGAATAAAAGGGAAGAATGGAAATACCGGTAGATATATTTTGTGTCTAGGGAAATTAAGGGAATAGGGAGGATATCAGATATGTTAGTGAACACAGTTACTGATGAATGCCTGCAGGGAAGTAAAGATGTGTGTTTAATTATGAATAAAGAAGCTAAAATGTATGGCAACAGCTATGAACTGGTTTATTCTTGATGTGACTATGTATGAAAGCAGGAATCCATAGATTAATGATAGTTGAATGTTACATTCCTGTGAACTGCAATAATAGAAGAACCTCAAATGAATTTCAAGGAAAATTATGCATGCATGCATGAATGAACGTGATTTAGAGAAAAATAATTTAGAGAAAAATAATAGTCTTGGCTAGTATGAATAGATGAGTGGAACAATATGAGAAGCATAAAAAAATACGACTAGGTCACTCAGAGACCCAAAATCAAATGAAAATTGTGATGTCTGGTGAATACTTGTTTAGAAAAGATTTGTTCTAAATAATTTAAGCATAAGTCCTTTAGTATACAAACATGGAAAACAACAAACATTGAGTCTAAAAGTATGATTGCTTTGTTGTATTATTGTAGAATATTGAGAAATTTAGTGAAGGAATCAAAGGAAATGAGAGATTTTGAATGTGGGATGTACTATTATTTAGACAAGGCAGAAAATGAAAGAAATGTAAAGACAATGCAGAAACAAAAAATCTTTTTTTTAATTTTTTATTTTTTAAACCAACAAAACAAAACATAACACACATACACACACAGAGTATACTCCTCCTTTTTTTTAACAGCAATTTCGTAATGGTAATCTTCTATTATTTACATTTTTTCCCCTTATTCTTATAATAATAATAGTAAAGTTGGAAGGGACCTTGGAGGTCATCTAGTCCAACCCCCTGCTCAGGCAGGAAACCCTACACCATTTTGGACAAATGGCCGTCCAGTCTCTTCTTAAAAACTTCCAGTGTTGGAGCATTTACTGCTTCTGGAGGCAGGCTGTTCCACTGATTAATTGTTCTCACTGTCAGGAAGTTTCTCCTTAGTTCTAGGTTGCTTCTCTCCTTGATTAGTTTCCACCCGTTGCTTCTTGTCCTGCCTTCAGGTGCTTTGGAAAATAGCTTAATTCCCTCTTCTTTATGGCAGCCCCTGAGATATTGGAATACTGCTATCATGTCCCCCCTTGTCCTTCTCTTCGTTAAACTAGACATACCCAATTCTCGCAACCGTTCCTTATATGTTTTAGCCTCCAGTCCCCTAATCATCTTTGTTGCTCTTCTCTGTACTCTTTCTAGAGTCTCAACATCTTTTTTACATCGTGGTGACCAAAACTGGATGCAGTATTCCAAGTGTGGCCTTACCAAGGCATTGAAGAGTGGTATTAATACTTCACGTGATCTTGATTCTATCCCTCTGTTAATGCAGCCTAGCACTGTGTTGGCCTTTTTGGCAGCTGCAGCACACTGCTGGCTCATATTTAAGTGATTGTCTACTAGGACTCCGAGGTCCCTCTCACAGTTACTACTATTGAGCATGGTGCCACCTATGCTGTACTTGTGCATTTGGTTTTTCTTGCCTAAATGTAGAACCTTGCTTTTTTCACCATTGAATTTCATTTTGTTAGTTAGTGCCCAGTGTTCAAGTCTGTCCAGATCCTTCTGTATCTGAAGCCTGTCTTCTGGAGTGTTGGCTATTCCTGCCAGCTTGGTGTCATCTGCAAATTTGATGAGTTCCCCATCTATCCCTTCATCCAAATCGTTGATGAAGATGTTGAAGAGTACTGGGCCCAGAACAGAGCCCTGGGGCACCCCACTACACACTTCCCTCCATATAGATGTAGTTCCATTGAGGACCACTCGCTGAGTACGGCCGGTCAGCCAGCTACGGATCCATCTGGTGGTGATTCTGTCTACCCCACATTTTTCTATCTTATTAAGTAGTAGGTTGTGATCTACTTTATCAAATGCCTTACTGAAGTCCAAGTAAATTATGTCCACAGCATTCCTCTGATCCACTAATTTTGTCACTTGGTCAAAGAATGCAATAAGATTTGTCTGGCATGATCTATTTTTGACAAACCCATGTTGGCTTTTAGTAATGACTTTGTTTGCCTCTAGGTGTTCGTTGATTCGTTGTTTGATTATCTTTTCCAGGATCTTCCCAGGTATTGAGGTCAGGCTGATAGGTCTGTAATTTCCTGGATCCATTTTTTTTCCTTTTTTGAGGATGGGAACTACATCAGCTCTTTTCCAGTCCTCTGGTAGTTCCCCTGTGTTCCAGGATCTTTGAAAAATATAGTTCAGTGGCTCCGATATCACATCTGCCAGTTCCTTGAGAACTCTGGGGTGTAATCCATCTGGTCCTGGCGATTTGAACTCATCTAGGCTGGACAGGTGCTCACTTACCATTTTCTTGCCTATCTTAACTTGTGTTTCTATTTTGTTTTTTATGGCACTATTTTTGATAGGTTGGTCTGTTTTTTCCCTTTGTGTAAAGACAGATGCAAAAAATGAGTTAAATAGTTCTGCTTTCTCCCTGTTGCTTGTCACCTTCTTGCCACTTCCACCCACTAATGGACCAATCATTTCCTTCACTTTTTTCTTGTTTTTTACATGTTGAAAGAAGCTTTTTTTGTTATTTTTGACTTTGGTCGCAAGCCTTAGTTCATTTTGAGCCTTGGCTTTCCTCACTTCATCTTTGCAGGCTCGGGCTATTTGCTGATATTCTGACTTAGTTATGTTCCCCTCTTTCCACTTTCTATACTTGTCCTTTTTATCTTTCAATTTGTCAGAGAGTTCTTTATGCAGCCATGCTGGTTTCTTTTGAGAGCTGTTGTTTTTCCTATTTGTTGGTATTGTGCTAGACTGGGCTTTTATTATCTCATTTTTCAAAATTTCCCAAGCTTCTTGAGTTGTTTTCCCCTTGAGGATTCTCATCCATGGAATCCTTCCCAAGCCCTCTCTAAGTTTATTGAAATTAGCTCTCTTGAAGTCCAAGACTCTAGTTTGACTGTGTTCTATTGCTTGTGCTTCTATAATGTTGAATTCTAATATTGCATGATCACTTCCTCCCAGGGTTCCTATGGCTTCAACACCTTCTATCATTTCATCTCTGTTAGTGAGAATTAGATCCAAAATGGCTAACCCCCTAATTCCCTTCTCTACTTTTGAGGAGACAAAGTTGTCTGCTAGGTTTGCCAGGAATCTGTTTGATCTTCCACTTGGTGCAGAGTTTGTCTCCCAGTTGATGTCAGGGTAGTTAAAGTCCCTCATTACTATTGTGATGTGCTTCCTACATACCTTAGTTAGCTGACTAGCAAAAAGTTCATCTATTTCCTCTGTTTGGTTGGGTGGTCTGTAGTATACACCTATGGCAATGTCATTCCCCCCCTTTTTTTATATTGACCCAAATGCATTCAAGACAGTTTTTATTATTGTTGTGCTCTATTTCTGTGGAGATGTAGTTATTTCTTATATAGAGAGCAACTCCACCTCCTCTTTTATTTGATCTGTTTCTTTTAAATAATTTAAATCCCTCTAGCTGTGTGTTCCATGTGTGGGTTTCATCCCACCATGTTTCCGTATCTGCCCTGATTAACCTGAATTTCTAGTTCACCCTGTTTGCTGTTCATACTCTGTGCATTGGTATATAAACATTTGAGTCCTTTGTGAGTGGCCCTGTGTTTCCTTTCTACATAACCTGTGTGGTGCCTGAGTTCCCCTATTGTCTTACCACCTATTTGGTTAGTGCACTTTGTGTGGCACTCGCTATTAGAGGCTTCATTTTGCTTGATAGCAAGGTTGGTATTCTTTAGATATATTTGTCCTTGTTGTCCCATTGTTTCTTATTTGCATTTTTCTTCGTTCATACTATACTTCATACTAAGAATAATACATATTATTATTACTATACATTCTTATACACACATTTTCCACTTTTAACCTTTCCACATTTATTCTCCTCTATTATTTCTAGTCTCCAACAAGTTATACCACTTGTTCCATATTAGATAGTACTCTGTGTCTTCCTTTTCTTTTATCTCTTTTGTTAATTTGTCCATCTCAGCACATTCCAGGATTTTTCTTATCACTTCTTCCTCTGATGATATATTCTCATTTTTCCAGAACTGTTCATATGCCATTCTTGCTGCCGTTGTTATATGTAGAATTAAGTACCGTATTTCTTTACTATATTTTCTGTTTAAAATACCCAGCAAAAAGATCTCTGGTTTGCAGTCTATGGGTTGGTCTATTATTTCTTCAATCTATCTTCTTATTTTAGTCCAGTATTTTTTTGCAACTGGGCATGTCTACCATGAATGATAATATGTTCCATGTACTTTTTTACATTTCCAACATGTTGGCAAATTGTTCTGGAGCATCTTGGCAAGCTTTGCTGGTGGAAGGTGCTATCTGTAAAACATCTTCAACTGGTTTTCCTTGAATGGCACTGACATAGTCAATTTTATGTTTATTTTCCATATTTTTCCCATTTCTCCAATTCTATATTATATTCGAAATATTTTGCCCATCTAATCATTGTGTCTTTGACAACCTCGTCTTCCATTTTATATCTCAATAGGTATTTATATAAATTGTTAATTCATTTCTTTTCTGTTCCATGTATAATTTTATCCAATTCTTGCGGCTCTTTTTGTGTTTCATATAATTTTTTGTCCTCTGTATATTTAGATTGAATTTGTGTAAATGTCCAATCTCTCTGCCAATATCTTGTTCCAATTCTTATTTTGTTTTCAGATTTCCCTGTTCATTTATTAGTTCCTTGTATCTAATTATCTTATTTATATCCAGTAGGTTTGGGTGTTTCAGAGCTTCTGTTGGGGATAACCACATTGGAATTCTTATATAATGTTTTTTTTCCCCCAAGTCTGTAGCAATGCATTCCTAACTATGTGTCTTTGAAAATATCTGTGTATTTATATTTTTCATCCCATAGGAATGCATACCACCCTGTTTGCAAGTCATGTCCTTCTGTTGTTAAAACTCTAGTATTTTTCAATTCCATCCAATCTTTTAGTCAAGGTAGGCTCGATGCTTGGTAGTATATTTCCCACTCTGGTAACGCCAATCCCCCTTTATCTTTCATATCTTGCAAGAGTTTTAATTTAATCCTGGGTTTTTTCCTTTGCCACATAAATTTAGTGACCAATTTATTTAATTCTTGAAAGAATGTTTTCCCTAATTTTATTGGAATAACTTGGAACAGAAATAATATTTTTGGCAATATATTCATTTTGACCGTAGCGGTCCTCCCTAAAAATGAAATTTGTAGATTTTCCCAATTTTCTAAATCTTTTTTTATCAGATGTAATATTTTATCATAATTGTCCTCCTTAATCGAGGAACACTTCACTGTAAGCCAGATCCCTAAATATTTTATTTTCTTAGTTATACTTATCTTTATTTTATTTTCCAGTTCACTTTCCTGTGCCTTTGTAAGATTTTTGGTATTAATTTGGATTTATTCTTATTAATCTTAAGTCCGGCAACCTCACCGAATTCTTCTACTTTTTGAATCAATTTAAAGCTGGTTTCTAATAGATCTTCCAAAATGAATACCAAATCATCAGCAAAGGCTTGTACCTTATATTCTTCCTTCTTAATTTTTAAACCCTTTATTTCTTGGTCCTCTCTGATTTTTGTCAGGAGTATTTCTAATGATAAAATAAATAGAAGAGGGGAAAGTGGGCATCCTTGTCTTACTCCTTTGGTTATATCAATTTTTCCGTCATTTCATCATTTATAATTACCCTAGCTGTTTGTTTAGTATATATTTTCTCAACCATCTTTCCAAATTTTGTCCCAAAATCCATATAGTGCAATTGTATTATAATAAACTTCCAATTTAGATTATCAAATGCATTTTGGGCATCAAGAGAAACCAGTGTAGCTTGTCTTTCAGGATGAACTTCATAAAATTCCAAAGTGTTCGTTATTATCCTCATATTATTTTTTATCTGTCGTCCTGGTAGAAATCCATTTTGATCTGGGTGGATGTAGTTATTCAATTTTTTTTAATCCTTTCTGCTATTATTGTTGTAAATGTAATCTGTATTCAGTAAAGAAATTGGCCTATAATTTTGAATTTGTTGCCGGTCTGAGTCTTCTTTAGGGATGAGGGTGATGATTGCTTCAGCCCAAGTTGTTGGTATCTTCACCTCCTCCAGCACCTCATTGTAAATCTCCAACATTATCCATTGTAATGACTCTTGTGTATTTTTATAAAACTCAACCGAAATTCTATCTGGGCCTGGTGATTTATTGTTTATTGTTTTTTCAATGCTGTTTCTAGTTCTATTGCGGTTATTGGTCTATTCAACATTTCCTTTTGTTCTTCGGTGATTTTGCTCATTTTTGCTGCTATATATTGTTTGATTTTCTCATCTGCTATATCTTCCTGATAGTATAGCTTTGAAAAGTTTTTTTGTATTATATTCTTTAGAAAAAATCTTTTGAAATGGGTGAAGAGTCTCTAGCAGAGTGAATAGAATTTTTAAGAAACAAAATGTAATATATGAAGGGATGTTTCAATGTGGTGGAAGCAAGGATAGTTTGTGAAGGGAGAAAAGATGATAAAGTTATGGAAAATTGTGCTGAGATAAACTAGATTTAGCTACATTTCCTTTTCTTCTTCTTATTGAATGCTTTTAATTACTTTGGCTTACTATTTTCTATTCTCTTCTGGCATTTTGCCTAATATTCCTTACCCTGAAAGGGAATACTTCCGTAGCCTGATTTAGGTAATTTCTGAGCCAACAAACATCTGATCAACTCTCCCTCATCCATCCTCTTTTCTTTGGTTCTTGCTTTTGATGGTGTTCCAGGAGAGCAGACCGATAAGCCTGTACTCAGGATTATGGAAGTACAGTTTGAAGTCTTGTATTAGCTTAACAGTCCAATGGCTTTTGCTGAAGTAATGGTTCCATTTGGATTCTTGGGAAAAACTGTCTATCAATGACTGCTCATATAGGTTTTAAACAAGCTTTAACTGATACATAAAGGTGCCCTTTCTGAAATATAAAGGCTTCCTGCCTTTCTTTCTTTTACTTCACATTATAGAATTTAAGGGTAATTTTACTCATTGTCCAGCTAAAGAACCTGTGCTGCTAGCACAGAGATGACTTGATGGACGCTAATGCAATCTTGTGCATTTCTTTTCAGAGATAAATTCCACTGACTGCAGTAAGACTTAACTGCCAGCTCCCATGTAAAAGTGGATAAAATTGCAGCCTAAATCAAAATATTTATGGAATGTAATGGAGAAGGACAGAGGTGACAGATATTCCTTTCTAAATAACTGATGCTACTATGTGTTCCAAAATTTGTTTTCCTATATTGTTCAAGGCTTTATGTTTCCAATGTTTACAAATAATTTTAAATTATTCTATAAATTTAGAGAGAGCTCATCTCTTGGCCTAGCTTGAAAGCAATCATTAATGAAGCAGATCCTTCAGTATAAATACTGAAATATCACTGAGCTGATATGATGAGGGTTTGTGATCCTTTCATATGTGTCTGAACAAAGAGAATTTTTCCATTGAGTGCTCTTTCCTTCAATTATTCTCTAAGAATATTGTTTAAAATTAAAATATCAGGATTAAGTAGGTATTTCCTGTGTATGTTAGAACTCTGCCTATTTGATCAAACTCCATCAAGTATTCTCTTTGTGATAGTGGCTGGTAAATATAGCAGGCAAAATAATAATCAGCTAGAGTTTGTAAAGTTTCTGAAATATATTATAAGATTCACCTGATGACACTTGAATTTACAATGTCATTACTGAATTGTGAACTGGCATTCTTTGTAATGTCATTGTTAAAGAAGAGCTGCTCCAGCTACCGGTTCCAAAACCTGAGAAATAAAAAAGATAACTCATTTTGAATTATAGGAAACTATGTCTATTTAATTTTACACATTTATTTTGTCCTAATTCCTCCCACCTCACTTTTTAAAAATCCCCAGTACATGTGCTCAAGACATTATTTTTTCATATAAATTCAAAATGGAGAATTCAGTTCTGAAGATTGGAGAATGTGATGATCTCTTCACTTGCATCACCAATAATAGTAATGATCTTCAATACCCTGTGAACATTCAAAGGATCAACATTTTGGGTGGTGAAGAGATTTCTTTAAGAACAAGAAATAAAATATAGTGAGAAAGCTGAGAAAAAAATGGGAGATTGACATAAACAACCAACAGATATCAGAGTTGGTTAATGGCTTAGATAATCAACATTGGCTCAGTCCACAAAGCCCAAAAAGTAGAGTTTCAAAACTTTCAAAGAAACTCAACTCAATATGCTTGCTAATTAAAACTTGGATGGAGGTTTCTATCCCATTTTCCAAGTTGTGATACCCCTAATTTTGGTATTAAAACTCCCCATTGAAGTCAGTGTAGTTCTTGCACCTTTGCATATGAACAGCTCTACAAGGTTTGATCTGAGAGCACTCTGGTTTGCATCAATCACAATTTATATCTTCTTTTATCTTGAAGGGTAGCCAGGTATATTTTTAGATGATTTTTAAAAGGTGAGAAGAGATTTTAGTTAGCTTACCTTCCTCAGCCCATTCTATTAATCAGAATAGAGATGGAAAGGACCTTGGAGATCTTTTGTCCAACCTCGTGCTCAAAAGGAAGACCCTGTAGCATTTCAAGCAAGTGGCTGTCAAGTCTTTTCTTAAAAACCTCCAGTGATGAAGCACTTACAACTTCTGAAGGCAAGCTGTTCCACTGGTTAATTGTCCTCACTGTTAGAAAATTTCTTCATAATTCCAGATTGCTTCTCTCCTTGATTAGTTTCTAACCATTGTTTCTTGTCTTGCCTTCTGGTGCTTTGGAAAATAAGTTGACCCCCCTTCTTCTTTGTGGCAGCCCCTCAAATACTGGAATATTGCAATCATGTCACCCCTAACCCTTCTTTTCTTTAGATTGGCCATACCCAATTCTTGCAAACGATTTTCATATGTTTTTGTCTCCAAGCCCTTAATCATCTTAGTTGCTCTTCTTTGCACTTTTTCCAAACTCTCAACATCTTTTTTGTAATGTGGTAACCAAAACTGAATACAGTATTCCAGGTGTGATCTTAGTAAGGCTTTATAAAAAAAACAGTACCAATACTTCACATGATTTTGATTCTGTGCTTCTGTTTATACAACCATATTACCTTTTTTTTATTTTCCCCACCAAATAATCTAATTATATTTCTATAGTTTAATTGTACTGTAGTGCCCCCAAGAGAATTCCCTGGAGCCTCTGGTTTAAAACAAAGCTACTGTAGGGGATGGGGAGACTTTACTGTACACATTATACCAAGGAACAAAGCTGCACCACCTGGTTTGGGCGGCTAATGCTTTGATATAGTCATCACAGCCTTAGCACTTACAGTGAGCAATATTTACTCTCTTCAAGCTCTACTAAAAGCAACTGCTCCTATTACTCCTATTAGTCCACTCAATTTTCCACCTGAAGTACCACATTAGCCTAGCTGGGGGTTTGACATCTATTTTTCAGGGGGTTCTGCTTTTTAATCACAAGTTTTATTTAATTGTGTGTTTGACTTCTCTCAAAGAATGTGCCAGGCAATCTGTTATGCATTGTCAGCAAGCTCAGATTCACTTGGCTGCACCCCTTGTGTCTATTATCACTGCCTTGATAAGAAGGCATTTCTGAGGGTGCATCTGTGTGTGTTGAAGTGTAATTGTTTATCTGTTCCACAGCAACTTTATTTAGATTGTAACACACTGCAGTGCCCCTCAGCACTATGGGAAGGTTGTACAGACAGATTGTTTGCAGGCACAAGCTTTCAGGGAGAATGAATAGCATTTTTCCCCAAGTAAACCTCTCAGTTAGAATGTATGCCATTATATTTCAAAGGCAAGACTCACTGTATCTATGTATGAGTCCAATTAGTCTGAGATGGAAAATAAAAACAGAGTTTAAATGTTGGGAGGATTCCAAGCTATCTTATGGGTGCTTCTCCCTCTGGAAGGGAAATAATGTTAACCAGATCTTTTTTGAGCCCTTTTCTCTATGATTCAACTTCTCTAGAAGATCAAGAGAGTCTTCAGAGTGAGCACTATGTATATAGAAGAAGCAAAACAAAATGACAGCCACTACTATAGACCTTATTCCTTTGCACAAATTCCTTTGGACCTATTGGTTTCCCTTCTGGTAAATGGGATTTTTTGGACTTGTCTGTGGTAGCAGTCTTTCTGTTGCAATTATTGTTGAGTATACCTTCATATGCTCCCAATATTCCAAATGTGCCTTTGCTCCTGAAACATTGCCTCTCCTGCTGTAAAACATGATGGGAAATCATACTGAAGGCTGCAGAAAAGGAGAAGTCAGCAAAAATTGTCTCAGTCCATTTTCTTCCTGCAGAGTTCTCTGCTGGGTGCCTAACCTGGAGATTTGATTTCAGCAGGAGTTCTTATTAGATCATGTGGTCCCAAGCATAGGTAGAGTGCTAAAAGAAAACTGAATATTTAAATTAAATTGATCCAATTTAAAAAGAACAGATAATATAGCTGATTTGGATGCCAGATATGGATGCCAGATACGGGCTTAGCCAATGAATGCCACCAGAGATAACAATATATTTATTAAATCTAAGTAAAATGTAGATACATAGGACATAAAAGCCTTACTTTCTCTATACTATAGCTGGAGTAGAGGAGAGCATGTGTCTGTGTGTGTGTGAGAGAGGTTTTGTCTCTGAAATACTAAGAGTATACAAAGTATACTAAGAGTAACAATAGGCCAGAAAGAAAATAGAAACAATATGTGGGGTCCCTTGTCTTCATTTATTTGTTGACTCTGCCCTATGATCAAAATGATCAAAAGAGTTATGGTACAAAGAGAAAATCTGGTCACCAACAACCAACTAGCTATTTAATAAGCAGAAAGCCAGGTCCAGATTCATTGTACCTAAACAATAGAACTGTAGCTAAACCTTCGTAATAATAATCCTTGAATAAGACTTTCACAGCATAATGTCACAAGGTTACCTGCATTAATGACATTTCTCCCAGGTCAGTGTTTGTGGAATGGCAACCTTTTGGCAACTTTTCTTTTCAAAAACTTTTTTTATTCATGGCCTCTTCTAGTCACATTTTTTAATTTCAATTACAACAGCACAAATATGAGCATTGTTTTTATTACATATGAGTATCCTTCGGGAGTAAATTCTAGTAATCTCAATGGAACGTTTGAATCAATCTCTGTTTTCAGAGAACCATCTTCAAATGTAATAAGTAGGTCTTATTTGTAATTAATTAAATATATAATGTGCTATAGTACATAATAGCAACACCCACATAGACCACAAACATACAAAGCACTATCAAGGGAATGATTTGGAGCCAACCCTGACTGCTTTTAGAAGAAGCAATTAACAGCATGGAGCTGTATAATGTATAGCTGCTCCAAAGCCAGCCATGTAGAGTTGGCTAGATGCAAGAATAATTCCTCTACACTCAGTGAGGAGGATTACAGCTATAAGGATGTTTTTAATTCATTTGCTGACAATAGCTGGAGTTTCAAAAATCTAGGTTTTGTCAGACTATATATGTTTTTTTTCGAGTTACATTCTACTAGGGCCCTGAATATTCAATGATGAGATGTCTGAGACTTCTTTCAGACTAACACTTTTTAATTAAATAGCTCAAACTGCTGTGTCATTCCATTTTAAGCTAATGACATGAGTGTAGTTCACAAGAGCTAAGTGTGTTGGTTAGCAAAACTTGTTAGTCACAAAAGGTGCTACCACTCTCCTTCTAACTTGGGCTACAGTAAACTATCATGGGTCTCCTCCTACAGAGGTAAGATATTCATGCTTGAAAATGAAACACCCAGATATCCTAAATTGATTTATTTAATGTTATCATACACCAGCTGAAACTAAGGTTGATACATGTGTGTCTATGTGTGTCTGTGTGCTTGTGTGTGTGTTATGTTTGTGTATATGTATGTGCACATCTTTATATTTCTGAGCAGTTATATCCTGTATCCGTATAGATATACACAATATACAGTATTTAAAAGAAACACTGAGCTTTCTGTCCTCCCTATTTATTTCGGATAATAATGGAGATGTTGATTTTAATCTGATTTGGGCAGTAACTGAAATAAAGTCTGGTACATAAATACATTTCTCAGACCTATAAGATTCTTTGATCTGGTTATTGTTTTTGAGTGCCCATTGTGTTTTACATGCAGGGAAAGGCTAATGAATTATGACAGAAAATTTTGAGGGTTAATCCATCAGTGAAGATTACTGGATCTAAATTATTTCAGAGTGCCCAGTCCTGCCAAGTTTTGATTTTTATTTTTTATTTTTTTAACAGGAAAAGCTTCTATGGTATGAAAATATGGCAAGACATTAAGTAAAAATCAGCTTAATCAAGAGATGTTCTAGCCTTCTATTTCCTGTGGGGGGGGGGGGTGAAACCTGTACAATTGCTGCTAGCAGAAACAAAAACAGATCTCTGTGTGTAGAGTCGCTGTTTGTTTTGTAACAAATTAAATTAGTTGATTCTTTTCATGTATGCTTTTATTTTGTATAAGATGCAAATAGATGCTTACTACAGAGATCAGCCCAAATGGATGGGCCTCTGTCTGATTCCATTTGCATGCTGCTGAGATAATGTAAAAACAGTAGAAGAAAAGAAATAGACATAGCAAAATTTGCAAATAGGTGACTGAATATTATGGGGCTAAATATATATTTCTAAATGGCCTCAGTTTTGAGCTTCCACAGTGAGCGTTCATAAAATAATGACCCTGAAAATAATGATTTTTTAGAATGAACAGGAAAAAGCACAGGAAGAGTTAGTTAGCAAGCTGAAGAGCAGTATTACTGGATATGATCTGTACAGACTGGATCATTTACAGGAGTGTGAAGTAAACATCTTTTGAGTGGCAGCTTGCCAGAGGGAGCCATCTATGGCATCTCTAGAAAGCCTTTGTGAGACATATGACTGATTGGATGCATGGGTCAGGCTTGGAGATATCAAGGGCATGCCACATCCTGTTTTTATCTTGCAGGTGGATCCTCAATTTCAAAAGCTCTCCGTTGGAGCCTAAATTGGATGAGCTGAAATTTAAGGATTCGCCATTTCTGAATAGGATTGTAGCCAGTTTTTCTCTCTTCTGGTACAATCTGAAATAAATTAATGGGGAAGCTGTTATTTCCATAAAGGCTAAAGGTGTCTGTAGTCCTATCAATGCATATGCATGGGGTATATGTGTAATTGTATTCTTGCTTATAAATTAGTAAAGATTATTACTTCAATCTTTAAAATTAATTAATTTAATTTTATTGTTTATGTCTAATACTATTAGACATAATATATAGAAAATTATTGTCTATAATAGTAATAGTAATTATTATTTGTCTATTACAGGTAGAGATTTACTATTGTCTGTAAGTTGTTGAAGACTTTAGTAGTAGAGTTATACTAAAATATGCTAAGTATGTCCTCTTATTTAAAGTCTTCCTTAAATAAGAAGCCCAGTATTTAGTGTGATCAAGAATGAATTTCAAATTCTCTAAAACTATTTTTAATAACTATTAAAATATTTACAATATTTACAATGCCTAGTGATCTCCAGATAGCAAATAATCTCAAAGCAAGTAGGAACATGCTAGGAAATAGGGGAAGCTACAATGCAGCTTCATCTCTTTTTCATCTTTTTTTAGGTTCTTCTGCAGTAAATCTGCTGGGCCCAATCATTTCTTTAAGTAGCCTTTTTAGAGATGAAGATTAAGATGTTCTGAAACATGATGGCAGGGAGCTGATTGAAAACTGATCATGATTACAGATAATGTCAGTAATATGGCTTTTCGAAACTTCTTAGTCTCCTGAACAGGAAGTGAAGGGTGATGTACACAAACTCTGCATATGCTCAGCAGAATTAAAGGACATCTCTACTGGGAGTGTAATATGGTCTTCTCCTGACTTAAATGTATAGGTCTGTGCCTATACATGACGGAACCTGCTTCAGTCACAAAGCTCTTTGAAGTCATTCTGTGAAGCAAAACAACTTCTCTAAAGCAACGCTGATGGATTGCTTCACTTCAAGTCACTTTACAGCCTACTCTGGCATGCCCAGGACCCAGAAGAGAAACATTTGCAAAACTAAAATCTGGTAATCCCAGAATGCTCGAAGTTTTTCCATATATACACAGAAGGTTTTATTAGCTACTTGAATGTGCTAGAGGAGGCAGGCATGGTGTCATGGAGTGCAAACAATGTCCATTCTGTAATGTATAGCTCTTCTTGATGGCAAAGTAGACCACTTCACATAGGATTATCTGATGTCCCCATTTAAACACCCTCTTTTTTGAACGGGCTTGTAAAAGAACTATAGGAAGCTGATCTATAGTGAGTGACCATTATCAGCTAACTCATTGTGATGCAGCTGACTGATAGTGGCTCTCTAGGTCCTGAACGAGGCTTCTTCCTAGATTTAACTTGGATGCCAGCATCTGATTCAGTTGTATACACACTTCTCTGAGCAAAACTTTAAATTTACTAGTAAGCTATATCTTTCCTGTAAAGGCTTATAGTTCAGTCAGAGGATACTTCCACATCAGTGCTTTGCCCCAATTTGGGACAAGCTCCGGACTTGATTGACCTGACGTGGTTATTATTTTCAGGAACCGAGTCCATTTATGTCTGACTGATGTGATTTATTTGAAATTGCAAGAAATCTCTGTAGCTTTGTAAACCTGGGCTGTCTGTTTTCCACTGGCAGAATTTCTTGCTTGATCTCAGTTTTCATTACCAATGCTCAAACCAGCCATTACTCTCTCTCTCCCCCTCCCCTCTGCCATAGGAGGTTCAGCATTCTATTCCTGCCATATTATCTTCCTGTGTGCAGTATTTGGAAATGTATCTCCTTTCCCAATCCAGCTGACAGAGCAACCAGCAACCATCTGACTGCAAGATTGCCAAAAAGCAATTGTTTTACCTTTAAAAGTCATAAGATCATTTAAATGCAACAGAAATAGCAGCATAATAGCCATGGGGTTGTCTGAAGGTTTGTAGTAAGCATGTGTACATTATTTACAACAACTCCCCATGCATACTTCTTCTCACAGCAATCTCAATTTCTGTTTCTTTGACTGTTGCAAAGACACAAAGGCACATAAATACATGGATTAGAAAACATGAACAGTAGTGGTTCAAGTAGTTAATTTTATTTCCCTTTTTGATCTGATTGAGAATGAGGGAATTTCTATTACACCATGACCAATAGTAACTTAGGTGGTAGAAGTTGACTAGATGAATTTCCTTGCAGTTGCTAACTGTTTGTGAGGTTTTCTCAGAATTGGTTTCAAATGGATTTGTGAGAGATTTGGGGATGAAAAAGCCAGTAGCGGCAAATGTTCAGAGTAAAAACATTTTAAATTTACTAAATAGTATTAAACATCAAAAATAATATTTTTATCTTTAATATTTTCAATGGGACATAGTAAACATGTGATGAACTTGCCTGCTAATAATGTTGACCATAACTTTAACTTCCTCACTGAAATCAACAAAACTTTTTAAAACTGATTGCTAAGAAGATTATTTCTGTATTATAAGAATATCTTAATAATAGAACCACTTTTGCTGAAAAAAGAGAAAAATGAACTTGTTATATAAGGGTTTGAAGATTAGAAAGTATATTTTATGGACAGAAGAAAATTATGATGCAAAAGTATAAATACATTTATTTCAGTTGTCAGAAAGAGTGGAAGCTGTCTCTTTTGCGTCTTTTCCTTCCTTCCTTTGGTTGTTTTCTTGCAGACATTTCATTAGCCAAACTAGTTAAGATCACCAGTGCTAGAGCAACCTCAGAGAAAACAACCAAGCTCAGAGAACACCAAGGACCCCTCATTTCAACCTTGAGTTACAAATATTCTCCTTCATTGACTTATAAGCACTGAGTTAGGGTCAGATAGTCATAAAAAAATCTATATGGTCAGTAAGCGTCAACACATCATAATCAAGTAGATTATTCCATTTGGTAACCTATTAAACCTCCAGTCCTAAACCTCCAAATATTCATTGTATGGTAGTTGTGGTCCAAAATAGTTGCTCTCCAGTTGTGATGGGCTATACCACGAGGGCAATTCAGAAATAAACTTCCATTTGGTTACCAATGACAGACACTCACAGATACAGAACTTTTATTATACCTATTAGAAAACTACAACATTACATTACTTTTCAACATAACTGCCATTCAAACTGAGGCACTTGTCATAATGTCTTACAAGGTTTGAAATCCCTTTGTAGTAGTTGTGCCAAATCTGGCATATGGGTGTGTGTGTGTGAACAAAAACATCCCAACAGAACTGCTTCAAAAGTTCTTGGGTGCATCTAGCGGTGTGTGGGCACATTATCATGAACCAACACCACACCGAAGTCAGCATCCCCGATGCTTGTTATGGATGGCTCATCTGAGTTTTTCTAATGTTTCACAGTAGACTTCTGAACTGACGATTGAACCACGCTCCATGAACTTCACTAGCAGTACTCATTTGGCACCTTCACATTTGGCGGAATTTTCTATGGCACCACTTCCGGTGTGGTGTTGGTTCACAATAATGTTTCCCCTCATACCTCTAGATGGACCCAAGAACTTTTGAAGCAGTTCCGTTCGGATGCTTTTGATCATCCCCTACATAGCCCAGATTTGGTGCCGAGCAACTACTACTAAGGAATTTCAAACCTTGTAAAATGTTATGACAAGTGCCTCAATTTGAATGGTGATTATGTTGAAAAGTAATGTAATGTTGTAGTTTTGTAATTTGTATAATAAAAGTTCTGTATCTGCGAGTGTCTGTCATTGAGAACCAAACAGAGGTTTATTTCCGAATTGCCCTCGTATGTCTATAGTGTACATAAATATGTAGACCTTTCTATCCCAATATGGCTATCCTTCCCATCTTGTTGACCTGTGGATATCATGGGTTATATCTCCTAATATCTTCTATTATAAATAAACCAGCTTGGCATGAATGACTATTAAAATTCACCTTCTCATGGCAGCAACTTCAGAAAAGTGGACATGTATATTTTTCAAGATCTTGAGAGCCTCAATAAAATTTTTCATTTCATTCTTTTACTCATGCAATTGCTGACTTACAAAAATGGCATTGCTACTGCTTTGCTAGTGGTAAATGTTGGTGACTTTTCATCCTATGAGGTGTGAGCATGCGGAGGGAAAAAATGGAGCTATTTGTGAGTTAACTAAAAGGTTTAATGGACAATAGGTGTCTTAGATGGGCTTGAAAAAAGTCTATTTAATGTCTTCATATGTCTTATAAATCCATACAGTAAAATTTAAGAATCTATGATAACCAGAGAGGCCTATTTAGGTCCAGCATTTCATTGGAATAATTATGTTGTTTCTAAGATACTTTTCCATTTGCTCCTTCTTCTATCAAAGGGGTTCTTTTCAGTATGAATTCAGGGAAGTGCTAATGAAACCTCTTACCATCCTAAGAGAAAAATAACCAGAGGTTGATTAATGGGCGCAATATGTGAGAAACAGTAATTCTTCTTTGCTTTTTATGATGTTTGCTACATAACGCTGTACCCTATAGCCAGAACAGCATAATTTTATGAAGCAATGTAGAATCTAATGGGACAGCACCTGAAACAGAATGGTTAAAGAAGAGACAAGCCAATAAATCATGAAACATACATGGGATCACCAAACAAAGCTAAGCAGCTTTAAAATATAATCTCAACAATATAATATATGGATGTAGAGAAGGGGGGAGGGAGGAAAGCTCTGATGGTGATAGCTGTTCCACTAATTTTTTTCTAGGTTTCCTGCTGAATCTTCACAACATATTTAATCAGCATTTCTACAAGCCACTCTCCAAATTATGACATATCCCTGCTTGTTTTCAGCTTTGCTCTTCACTCTCAAGGATTTTCCTTATTTTCTGCCACTGATATTCTTAAGAGTTCCCATTAAATACGTAACATCCAGTACAGAAGCTCAGTGCCACCAGCTACTGGGGAGGAGCCAAGTAGTGGGGAATTCTGGGAACTAAAGTCCTGATATCACATGGGGGAATGATAGCCTTGACCTACTGCTGTCACTTTCCTTGGCACAAAGGGTCTTTGTTTTATGAGCTCAAACTAGATATTGCTTGGCTTGTAGGTTGAGAAAACAGGTACAGCATCTGCTAAAGAACTGGCTTTATCTGCAGTCATTTGCTTTCCATCTCACTGGCTCATTCCATAGTGAGGCCAGGATGTCACATTTATGGCATTCCATAAATATTAAGGCATTTATTTTAGTCCTATATTCTGATTAAAAAAAAGAGGTTGCCTTAAAAGAAATCAATTAAAGTTGTGGAACCAACCTCAGAGCATTTGAATTTTTCAGAGCCCTGTATTTTTCTGGCAGCACGTCAATTATTTGATGCATCTCAAGAAGGTAATTTAACATCCATCGCAACATATAAAATGAAGCCTGCATTTCAGGGTTTGGGTGCCACTTTTTATAAGCATTAATAGAGATGGAACGAAATGTACTAAAATGGGAACCTCTAAAAGAGGTACTGAAGAATGTCATCATTTCAGTAAAAGTATATGATCAGCTATCCCCAAGTAGAAGAATGGCTTATCTTGTTCATTATCCCATCCTTGACAGTGATCAATGTCAGTTGTTTTAGGGGCTAGAAAACGTAAATACAACAAGGACTTAGTTATACAGATGGGCCATCAAAGAGATGGATTCATGACCCTAGGCTAATGATCAGCAAACGCCAAGCAGCAGAAGAAAATAACAACACAACTATAGGTTTCTGTTGCTGCAAATAAAGGAACAAAGTTCTACAAACAATCTCAGTTGTTATCTTCCTTTCCCCTCTTTTCTGCACCTTGTGTAATTTCTGGATATTGCATGTGGCGCAACATGAGTGATTTCACCAGGGAGAATTCATAAACCGGGACATATTACACATTGCACATTAGCAGTTTATAGATTGAGCAATGCAATCATTTTTTTTTAACCATGGAAATTGCCAGAAAATAGTTAGATGGATAAATCTCTGGGGGCTAAAAGTGATTTTTTTCACCAGTTTGTGAAAAGCATATCAAATCTAACTGAATGATACAGATTTTATTCTAGTAATGGCATCAATAGAACTGATTCTCTGTGTGGGGAGGACATTCTTGACTTCTTGGCTTTTCTGAAGGGCCAAGTGAAGCCTAAGACTTAAGACTTCCCTAAACATCTTTGTTTTGCTGTTTGCAAAAATAATAAAATAAAATAAAATAAGGACCTGAGCTCTCTAATGAAAGTAGTGGGTTTTTTTGAAGTAATAAGTCCTATTATTTTCACCTTTAAATAGATTACACTCTTTTTTTCCCCTATTGATATAATATTCACATTTTTATTCTTAGCACTTGTGAACACATAATACATCAAAACTAATAAAAGTTCTTACCTTCACTATAGTATAGTTCAACAATATGATTAAGCAGACATTTATCTAGGAATAAGTTCCATTTATTTTCACAGGGTCTCATCTGCTCTTTAAAAACCAGTGTTGTATAGTAATTAGAGTATCAAATATAAGTACTAACACAGCCATGAACACTACTGAAGAATCTTAGCCCACTTGCTATCTTTCAGCCTCACAGGCTTATTGCAGATAAATTAGGAAATTTATTTATTTATTTAGTATTCATGAAGGAAAGATTGGATAAATAAAGCAAAACTCCAAAGAATGTATTTATTTATTTATTTATATCTCACCTTTATTTTTCACAAATAACTCAAGGCAGCTAACCTATCCAACACAACTTCCTCCTATTTTTCCCACAACAACAACCCTGTGAGGTGAGCTGTGCTAAAAGAGGATGATGGGTCCAAGGTCACCCAGCCTGCTTTCATCACTAAGTGAGGACTTAAACTCACAGTCTCTTGCTTTCTAGCCTAGTGCCATATATGCCATTATTTATTTGTGTTTACAAGGTACTTAATTCAGAATTCCATACAGTTGTCCCCATTATTGTTGACAGAATTTCTGTAGCCTTGCTGTCATGAATATTCTTGCCTCACATAGTTTAGATACAAAACCTTTACAAAAATACAGTTTTGTACTAAGCAAACATCTTAATACATCTCTGCCTTCACAAATAGAAGAGAAGGAAAGTAATTGAATCTGGTTCTGATTCTCTCAAAAAATAGGTAGCAAGTGTAGCTAGGAGGATCTTTGCACAGGTTTGTTATATGCCACAATTGCATCTGCTGCTAGACTATGAGGCCTTGATGAAAGTTATTAACACCTTAGTCACCTCCCATTTGCCTTCAAAGTCATGGATTCAAGATAATGGTTATCATTTACACAGCCATGCTTGCAGGCACTCCAAGTTTGTTGGTGATGTCCATTTTCCTCTCCGAGTTCATGATATCTAATCCTAACCCTAAGTGGAATCTTCCCAAATAGGATTTTCCCATGAACTCAGAGAGCAAAATGGACATTGGCAACAAACTCGGAGTGCTTGGGAATGGTTAGAAGGGCAATGACTTTTCTAGGCTGCCCTATGTTTCCTGGAAAAATAGATGGGGAAATCCTATTTGGGAAAATTCCACTTAGGGTTAGGGTTAGGTCACAAGGAACTTGAAGAGCAAAATGAACATTGGCAACATATCTGGGATGCTTGGAAATGGTAAGAAGGGCACTGACATTTTTAGCCTGCCCTATCTTTGTTTCCTGGTAAAATACATGGGAAAATGCTATTTGGGAAAATTCCACTTAGGGTTAGAGTTAGGTCACCATGCTCAGAGAGCAAAATGGACATTGGCAACAAACTCAGAGTGCTTGGGAATGGTTAGGAGGACAGTGACTTTTCTAGGCTGTCCTATCTATATTTCCTCGTAAAATACACGGGAAAATCCTATTTGGGAAAATTCCACTTAGGGTTAGGTCACCATGAAATCAGATTGCAAAATGGACATCGGCAACATATTTGGGGTGCTTGGGAATGGTAAGGAGGGCACTGGCTTTTCTAGTCTGCCCTATCTATGTTTCCTGGTAAAATATATGGGAAAATCCTATTTGGGAAAATTCCACTTAGAGTTAGGGTTAGCTCACCATGAATTCGGAGAAAAAATGGACATTGGCAACAAACTCGGAGTGCTTGGGAATGGTTAGGAGGGCAATGACTTTTCTAGGCTGCCCTATCTATGTTTCCTCGTAAAATACGTGGGAAAATCCTATTTGGGAAAATTCCACTTAGGGTTAGGGTTAGGTCACAAGGAACTAGAAGAGCAAAATGGACTTTGGAAAAAAAATACGGGGTGCTTAGGAATAGTAATGAGGACACAGACTTTTCTACCCTACCATATATATTTTTCCTAAGAAAATACACAGGAAAATACTATTTGGGAAAATTCCACATAGGGTTAAGGTTGGTCACCATGAACTCGGAGAGAAAAATGGACATTGGCAACAAACTCTGAGTGCTTAGGGATAGTTAGAAGACAGGAAGGCCTGGAGGAAAATTGTCCATGGGGTTGTGATGGGTCGGACACAACTTCGCAACTAACAACAACAACAGTCTTTGTTTCCTGGTAAAATACATGGGGAAATCCTATTTGGGAAAATTCCAATTAGGGTTAGGGTTACGTCACCATGAATTCAGAGAGAAAAATGGACATCGGCAACATATCTGGGGTACTTGGAAATGGTAAGGAGGGCACTGACTTTTCTAGCCTGCCCTATCTTTGTTTCCTGGTAAAATACATGGGAAAATGCTATTTTGGAAAATTCCACTTAGGGTTAGGGTTAGGTCACCATGAATTTGGAGAGCAAAATGGACATTGGCAACAAACCCGGAGTGCTTGGGAATGGTTAGGAGGGCAATGACTTTTCTAGGCTGCCCTATCTATGTTTCCTCGTAAAATATGTGGGAAAATCCTATTTGGGAAAATTCCACTTAGGGATAGGGTTCGGTCAGCATGAACTCAGAGAGCAAAATTGACTTCACAAACAAATTTGGGGAGCTTCGGAATGGTAAGGAGGGCACTGACTTTTCTAGCCTGCCCTATCTTTGTTTCCTTGTAAAGTACATGGGAAAATGCTATTTGGGAAAATTCCACTTAGGGTTAGGGTTAGGTCAGCATGAACTCAGAGAGGAATTTTGTCTTCTTATAATATAATATAAAATTTGTCTTCTTATAATATAATATAAAATTTGATATTCTGGATGTTACAATTTGGTTTGCTAAATTGTTGTTTTTATTTTTTGTACACTACTGAGATCCACTTTTGTAAAATCATTTAAACAATATAAATTATTAAAATAAATGAGAGGGAAAAGTTTTAAAAGAAATGAAAAGGTGGCAGAAGAAGTATTAGAATATATTGGATTTGTTAAAATGATGACACTTTCAAAATTTATTTTTCTTATTCCAATTTGTACGGTTAAAATTTCAGGGGGGGGGAACCTTTGATGATGTGGCAGAGAAAAATAAAATCTTCTTTGTTTTAATGCTAAGAGGTTGTTTTTCTCTCAACAGGCTCATTTGTCAAATAGTCATGTTTATAGCCATCTAATGGTGGTACACATTAAATGGATATAAATATGACCTACCGTATTTTCCTGCGTATAAGATGACTTTCTCAACCATGCAAATTGTCTCCGAAGTCGGGGGTCGTCTTATACGCCGAGTCGTCATATATGCTGGAAAATACGATATATTGCACATTTTACCATTTTCTTTAGTGTGATTTCATAGGTGATTTTATGAAATACTTTCTAAAGACAAGGAATATTATATATGCCAAAACTCCTCTTGGCAGGCTTGATTTTTTGCATCCCATTCACTTTTCCCTGACTTTCTTTGACTTCCTGGGAGGTTTCTTGTAGCCCTCTGTCCCTTTTCAAGTGCTTTCTTTGCTCAGTCCAGGAATTCATTATCTTCCCTGATTAGCTGGAGGGTGGATTTAGTTCCTTCACCTTCTTTTCTCTGAGGACAATGAGCTGCATGTCCAGCATATGTGCTTCTTGTCATCTTTAGAAAGAAAAACTAACGTGGAATGTCTCCTGTGAGTAAAAAACAAACAAACCAGTTCCCTCTACTTCCATATTTCTTAATAGGTGAAAAAAAGGAAAGAAAAAGTGGGGTGTGTGCCTCATCCTTTGACCTACCACACCAACTTGTGTTTTGCTCTGTTTACTCAGTGAGCTTGCAATCTGCTGGACATCGGTTTCCTTTTATGCCCTCTGAAGCTCCTTCATGTTGGTTAGCAAGATCAATGTGCCAGACTTATATAATGAATAATTGACACCCATCAGGAACTATCAGCAGTCAATCAGCAGTAGCAAGCAGCCAGCAGTCTCTTCCTCTCCTTTGTAGCTCCTCCTCCTCCTCCTCCTCCTCCTCCTCCTCCTCCTCCTCCTCCTCCTCCTCCTCCTCCTCCTTCTTCTTCTTCTTCTTCTTCTTCTTCTTCTTCTTCTTCTTCTTCTTCTTCTTCTTCTTCTTCTTCTTCTTCTTCTTCTTCTTCTTCTTCTTCTTCTTCTTCTTCTTCTTCTTCTTCCTTCTTCCTTCTTCTGTAAACATCATTATAAAACATCTGTTTGCTCACTCAGAGTCATGAAGGGGTGATTGTTAGAAAACACTTCCTAAGAGCAGTTTGACAGCAGAACCAATTTTATGTGGGATGGTGGACACCCCTGTGCTGAACATATTTACAGCAGATGCTGGGCAACCATCTGTTGGAGATGTTTTAACTTGGGCTCCTGTGCTGAGCAGATGGTTGGTCTTAAAGGCCTGAATGGCTCCTTCCAGCTGTATGATTCTATGCAACTATGTAGAGACATAACATACCTTTGATTGTCTTGCCTCACTACTCTGTCTGACACAGTACCATTGTTCTTCCTTGTGTCTCTCTAGTTCACTTTGTCCCAGATCTCCCTTTACAGTTTTCCTCTGCCAGCTAATCTTTCCCTTTATCATTCCCTTCTCTCAGCACCTCTATTTCCTCTCTAAAATGTTTACATAAATATAGCTCTGCAATACTACTTAACAAGCTGACTGCTAATTCTTGGCTTTTACTTATCATCATTACTGGCAATGATTAAGATATAATCAGCAGCATATGGAAACATATGAGATCTTGTTATGCCAAAAGATTGTTGACAACAAAACCAATAATAGTATTCACACCTCAGAGAGGAGTATGAGAATAGGACCATGCTGACTGATCTAATTCCTGGATTTCACTCCCGACATCTGTTGAATATCCAGAATGAATAATGCCATAAGAATTAATAAAACCTAATATTTTTCCATCAACTCTGTTTAGTGCATGGAACAATTAAAAAACCTCAAATCACCATGCAATAAAATTAAACTAATCATACAATAAGTATAAATATCAAAATATCTGCAATGCTTATAAATTTCTTGGTGAATTGTTCTACAACCTTAATTCTTGATTACATCAAGCTGAATTAAAACATGGAATGTGAACCACCATTTACTTTGGTTGAATTATTATTATGGTTTTAATTCCTTACAATTGTTTAGGCTGAAAATTAGTTTAAAAGCACTATGGACATGGAATTATCAGAGTTCTACATAAATTGTCTAACCTGAAATATTAGTAGCTATTTTGATACTATGTTGGTCTTAATGTTATTAAGTCTATTACTGATGAAAAAATAATAGAAATGTTAGAATCATAAGTGATCTCAGGAATTATTCTTGTTAATTCTCCCAGTATTGGCTAAAACTGCATTATCAGATAATCAAGATAAAAAAATAATAATTATGATTTCATACTTGTTTTTGGTCCCACTTTAGTGCATGGTTTACCATTTTAATAAGATTATTTCCATATGCTCTTATTTTGATTTTAAATACCTTATTAACAGTGTGGGAATTATAAACACTATAATAATTTGCCCACTTTCATATTTAAAATAATATGCCCTCTAAACATGTACATTCAAGATTTGTTTTTCTTTAGATGTGTAAATACCACATAATAATTTGCATCTCATGCATAAATCTCAGTCTTGTTGAATACAGATATTTTAAAAACTATTCCTCTTTTTCCCTTCTGCTTCCTTATATTTATACCAATTTAGCTGGTTAATTTTTCCAAGGAGAATTTGAGGGAGGCATTTGTGATTTGTAGCTGAAAGCGTAATATTTTCCTACAGTTTTCTTCCACAGAGTATTAGACTTCTTATAGCTGATTATTAGACTTTCATCTGCACTTTGTACAAATAGACTAAATTTATTTTTCCAGATAAAAATATATTTAAAAAAAACTGCATACAGAGTGGTGCAAATTAATGGCATTGTTTTGGACTACTGCTATTTACACCACACAGTCTTTAGAGTGCCTACCATACTGCAAGAAGTGTTATACATGATAGGGGTTCTAAAAATATCCCATATCTATAAATATATCTCCCATCGTGTATGCTACTCAAGAGCCACATAGATAGTATTCTTGAAATCCCTTACACCCTTACACATTACCTTGTGTAGTAGTCATTTGACTCCAGTCCCAACAACTATATAAGAATATTTGTCATGTTTCTGAACACAGCATTCACTGCAACGTTGTCTTAAATGGTGGACAACATTATCCTATGAACTGTTTAATCAATTACAGGTAGTCCTCAACCACAGTTGGGACTGGCAATTCCATTGCTAAGCACTGTGGTCTCTAAGTGGAAAATCATACAATTGCCACAGACCTATGACATCACTTTCCCTTCTGTTGTTAAGTGAAGTGACAAGGTCACTAAGGAAAACATCACATTATCACAATTTATGGTTTTACTTCTGCCTTCTCATTGCTCTTTATTTAAGAAATTGCTATTTTAGAGTTCAGTTTTTTCAGCCATTTTTCCTAAGCGTATATGTACTGAGAGCTTGTTCTCTGATTCTCCTTCTGGGAGGATATACTTACTTAGGTGTATGGCTTTACCTAGCTCTAAAATGGATTTCCTGTAAATAAATTTCCTTCACTTATTGTGATTCAACCCTGCAGACACATATTCTATAACCTCCAACAACCTTTCCTCCAATCATACAATAAAGAAGTCACCAAGACGAGATCCTACATTTTCCAACCTTGAAGGGGCAGCCCACCAAGGCTGCACCCATCATTGCTTAGCCGGAGGGCAGATTTGGGTTTTATTTTGACTTACCATCAGTACAGCCAACTCACTTCTTCCTGAATGCAGGAATGGATACTATAATCTTTCCATGCTCATCCCATACCTGTATTTTTCTCCTTCAATTCAAAACTGCCAACTAATCAGAGTTGGCAGCTAGAACATTTGGTATGACCTTGGTTCTTCATTTTGTTTCTTTATTATGGAAAGTTTCCATAATACATGTATGTATGTGTACATGCAACTTCCATTTAGTGTGTGTGTGTGTGTGTGTGTGTTTTCTGAGGTTTTCGCGGGTGTTTGTATGTAGTTTGGTTATTCGGGTTTTCTCCCACGTCAAATTGGAAGTGTGTTGGTGACGTTTCGACGAAGTCTCATTCTTCATCTTCAGGCTGGTGTCTTTGGCTTCATGCTTCTAGGAGGAATGTGTGATCATTGCTGTTTCTTCCTTTTAACTGCCAGTGGGGGTATGACCACAAATGCAAAGCCAAACAACAGCAATGCAGCTCACCAGGTCAAATTCCCCTGCAGACTAACCTGAGCACAACAGACTAACTCAGACTAACCTGAGCATAATAAAGCCCCCACCCAAACAGAACACTTCCCCATCCAATCAGAGCACAGCCAAGCTCCTCGAAGCACGAAGCTGAAAACACCAGCCTGAAGATGACAAATGGGACTTTGTTGAAACGTTGCCAAGACACTTCCAATTTTACGCGGGAGAAAACCCGAATAACCAAAGATCTATATATATATGTTCAATGATGCAATCCTCGATCTCCGGGAAGAGTATAATCTAGTTATTTATTGTTAAAACAATATTTAAAACAATAAAAACGGTTATATACAAGGTTAAAACAACTTAGCTTTCACTGGTCCTCTGCCAGCGTCCTCAGAGTGGGGCTTAGGGGGTGGGGAAGTTCTTTTTATTCCCCTGCTGATCTAACTGCCTGCTCATTGCCCGCGTGACGGGGCCACTCTTCCTGATTGCCTGTAACTGCCCTAACTGTTCCGCCCTCTCTTTCCTGCACTCCAATTTTGCATTTTTCTGCTCTGTCATCCTTGTACAGCCTCCTCCTCTCTGCGCTGTTATTACCAACACACTCTCCAATCCCTCCTCTCTACTCAATGCAAGGTGCCTCCTCCGATCCGGCATCACATGAGTCCTGCCACGGAGTTCCTCCTTTTTATTCTCCCTGTTAGTCTGCTGGTCTGCCTGCCATTTTTGCGTTCTAATGTCCGTTCCAATCCCATCTCCCTCCTCCAGTTTTTCTCCTCTCCTGACCTGCTGATCTGTGTACCCTTTCTGCCTTCTGTCATCCATTCCTGTCACCTCCCTTCTCCAATTGGCAGGAGGATTGACAGGAATGGATGGCATAGGGCAGGGTTGGCAGGTTAGAGATAGAGGAGAACTGGAGGGAGAAGGATTGATGGGAATGAACGATGGAAAGCAGGAATGGCAGGTAGATCAGCAGGCGGGGGGGGAGGGGAAATTGGGGAAGGAAAGAAGGACAGGAATGGACCATGTAAGACATGAACAGCAAGAAGATTGGCAGACCGGGGGGGGGAAACAAACTACCGGAGAGAGGAGGCTTGATAGGAAGGGATGATGGGAAATAGGAACAGCAGGTAGACCGGAAGAACAGAAGGAGAGAAAATCTGGAGAAGGGAGGAGCGATAGGAGGGGATGATGGTAGGTAGGAATGGTATACAAGTAGGCAGGTCAGGGGAGGGAAAAAATTGGAGAAGGGAAAGCTAAGTTGTTTTTAACTTTGTATATAACTGTTTTTATTGTTTTAAATATTGTTTTAACAATAAATAACTAAGTTATACTCTATATATGTATATGTATGTATATGTATGTGTATATATGTATATATGTGTGTGTGTGTGTATGTATGTATGTTTACTGCAGAAATGTATGGAACAAGTACCTATGACTGCCTATCTGTTTTTACTTGTCAGAAGACAGCAATTGTTTTGACATTAGGGTTATTGCAGTATATTACTCTATTCAAAATAATTCACATTAACATTGAATAAGATTTTGCACAGATAGAATTGCTTGTAAGAATGTAATACTTTATTTTCTGTGGTTAGAAATGTCCAAGACTGAATGTCCACGACATGTTCTTATAGCTATATGCCAATTGCTGCAGTTTTATGGAGGCATTCTTAATATCATTCGTTCTCTCTCTCTCTCTCTCTCTCTCTCTCTCTCTCTCTCTCTCTCTCTCTCTCTCTCCCTCCCTCCCTCCCTCCCTCCCTCCCTCCCTCTCTCTCTCTCTCTCTCTCTCTCTTCAAATTCTAGTACCATATAGAACAATGAATCATTTATTGCTAATCATAACCAAGATTAAAATTATTGATTAAGGACTTAAACCTTCTATGCAGTTGAATGTTTACTGCCTAGTTAAGCTACAAGAATGAGATTACATTCCTCTGCACATTTATTTAGCAGTAAATCTCACCCAGTTTCACAAAAGCTTATGACCAATTAAATGGTGGAATTCCAAGACACAGGATTTTGTACATTATCTGAAAAGATCAAATGTTCATCATTTGTTCATTAAATACTAGGTAATTTAGAATATATAAATATTAAAAAATGAATATATTTAGAAAAACAATGAATACTTTTTTAAAAAATAGCTTTTACAAAGCTTTACATTTTAAAGCCATTTATTCATAAATTAAAAATAAACAAATAGCCACTAAGAATATTTATGTCACAAGGCTTGGGATCTGGATATGAGCCAGAATCATTGCAATAGTTGTGCTAATTTGTTGGTGACTTTTGAAAACCTTACTTGCTAATTGTATTTGTGAGAGGTTTTTTAAATACTGCCTTACCTTTTTATATAGTCTGTAATTCTTATAGCTACTCAGAATCATGAACTTGAGTTAGGCAACCATATGAAATGAATGAATGAATGAATGAATGAATATGTTTAATTGGTCTGAATGGGTGTCTTTCTCCAGTTGCTATACCTGTTCCTGGTATTTCTTCCAGCTATAAGAAAAAATTCTATCCATTTCTGGCTGTCTCCTCCCATCTCATCCACTATAAAATGGATATAAATCCAAATTTGTCCTCCAAATAGTAGTCTCAAGGAAAAAAGAATCGCAAGATTCTGTGGATATCTGGATGGATGATTTCAGACAAATACTGAACATAGATGACTTCCACTCTAATTTAGTGCATTTTGCCTATTTCTGATTTCTTGGCATTGGAAATGATTACTGGATATCTGTTCTAGATTTTGCTAACTCAATTTAATTGTGATTTTGAGTTTGTTTTAGCTGTAGGCTTGCTAAATTCTAAACTATTTTTTATTTCTTTATTTATCAAATTTATATAGCCACCCAACTCACACACAGAATGACATTTTTCACGATGAACCTGATTGTTTTCCTAAGCAAATTCTGAGAAGTTTTCAGATATTTGAACATTTTCCCTTTGTTTCCTCCCCATTTTGAATTATTTTATCATACTTATCAAAGTGTGGATGCTGATGGGTTCAATGTATTTTAAAGTGGAGCACAAATGGGGATAAGTACCTGCATAATTTGGAAACAATTTAGACCTATACCAAATATATGTGAAAAGATTTAAAAATTTTACCCTTCTTTTCAAACTCACACAGAGCTTTGTTTCAGCTCTGCTACTGGAATTCATAGAAGTTAAACACTAAATTATTTGCTTAATGGTTTTATACCTTCAAATACAGGAATCCTAAAGAACAGGGACCTTAATAATAAAAAAAAGAGATGGGAAATAGTTTGTGTCCTGCTGGGAGTAGTTTATCATTCTTACTATAGCTGTTTTGTCTGCTGTTCTTTGAAACTAGCATGTGTCTATCACAGTTCCTTCTTCTGAATACTCCATGTTCAGATGCTTCTGGGTATTCTCTGGAGAAGTACTGCTTGCTTTTCGGTTCGAGGTGGTCTTTTATTGTACAGTTATTTTGTATCCTATTACCAGATGTCTGGCTTGTGTTCAAATGTATATTTTTCCAGTATAAGTCTATTGAAAATGTGTATAGGTACACGTGCACCACCTAAAATTATAGAAGTATCATGTTTGGACTCTGATTTTACATGCTGTACTAACCAGGTGGCTTCCCTTTTCAATCCAATTTTATCAGAAGTCAAGAGCTGCAAAGATTTTATTTTATTTTACGTCTTCGCTGCAGTTTCTGTTAGTAGATCGTGTCCCCATTATACATGTGCTTGTCAGTTAGCACCTCTGCAGGCAGAGGTGAATCTGGCCACGAAGTAGAACACAATTTTCTTTTGCTCAGACAGGACAAGATGATGGATAACACAATTCTGACCTCTAAAAGTCATGGGCAGCTTACAGGGAGGTAACATGAGCTGGGGCTTCTGGTGATCATATCATAATAACAAGCACTGGTTTTGAGCAAAGGCATTTAAGTGGTGGCGGTAAGGGGGGGAAGAGGGGGAGGAGAGGGGAATTGATGCTAAATTAAACCTGCTTTGAACTTTTTCAAACCTAGAAATGTATTATTCAGCAAGAATGTGGCTGATGTACTGAGAGTGTGGGGGAGTGTCATATCCTCATTAATCATCCAAAGACAGACAAAGAGCCAGGATAGGGATGAGGGTGGGGGATCGGGAAAGCAGAAATTATTTCAAGGCAGCATTTGTAAGCTAGGGAATTGTGGGAGGAAGGAAAGAACTATTAATGGATTTGTTTTTTGTCAATTATTCTGTGTCACAATAAACAAAATGGTTTTTAGGTTGACTGGTTACAGTTACAAGGTATACTGTAGCTCTTAATCAGAAATTAAGCATGTTATTTCAAGGTCTGAAGAATGTTCTGCTGGTCACTTTTTCAAAACTAAGGGAGCTCTTTGGACTTATAATGAGAAATAGAATAAGAGTAAACTAGGCATGAAGGAAATCTGAAGGGCAGAAACAGAACACCCCTCTTAAGTGCTTTGTATGGTATGATCTCAGGTTATAATTTGGACAACAATCACTAATATGGAGGGTTTTAATAGGGATAAATTCATGGGGGATAGGACTATTGAGGGTTTTCAGTTTTGGAAAGCCACTGAGTTCTACAGGCTGGAATCAGCATGCCTTCAAATCCCAGTGCAGAGGAACAATTCCTCACTCTGTTCACTTCGTATTGTCCAAGCCTATCTACGTGGGCTTGATGATCCTTCCGCCAAATGATGCCTAGTCATCTGTAAGTGACTCCTGCTTGTTTCAGTCCCCAAATTAACTTTAACAATACATAGTAGTGCTGAGTATAAATTGATTATTTTTGCAATAAATGAAAATAAAACCTCTAATGATGATTAAACAAGGAGGCTTTCCAATTTTATGCCAATACTTGTTGAAGGCACAATGCTTTCCAAACTACAGACCAGGGATAAATGTTTGTGTATGTGCATATATCCTTTGAAAATCATACATTGCCTTTTTCATCTTTATCAGGACATAAAACAGTGGGTTTTTTTTAATACTGAAGTGTCTAAAATGTATGGATGGATAAATAGGAATGAAACATCTTGGGGTTTGTCTTAGCTCTTCCTAGTGTCAAACTATTTCATTTCCATGAGTACCTTTGAATGTACCTAATTTCCCAGACACCTGAAATTACTGGGGAAAAGGTGGGTTGGAGCAATGAATCTATGTAAAGAATTTTGGAAGCTTCTTGGCAAGGTAGTTCGGTATGGATGAAAAGTATCAAGCATTGATGAAATGCTTCCAGCTGTTCTTAAGACCACAGAATAACATAATGATTTTTAACTAGTCATTGAAAAGTCTGCTTCTGTGAATTATATTTTACAGAGAAGATTGCATATAATGCTTTCTCTTTTCCCATTATTTTAAGTTACTTTTTTCTACATCCTTTAAAAGAAGTCAGATGCTCTGTTCCCTATTATAATAATATCAGAAGAAACACTCTTTCTTACACTCATACGTACATATGTGCAGAACTACAGGTCAAATCAACAAGGATTTTATATATTTTTAATAAAAAAACACTCAAGACTGATGAGAGTTGCAGGGCAATAGGAATGGAACTGGTGGCAGCAGAAATGGAAAAAAAAATAGCATGAGTGGCATTTCTGTATCTTGCTAAAATGTTTACTAAAGTTGGAAAAACGGATGCAGAAACATGTGGTATTAAGTCAGTGGATAGTATGTAATTAGTTGTCAGAAATGAACATGTGTTGAATGAAATAAAGACGGCTGTGTATGAGAGTGTTTTCCTGCCTTATATAAATGTGAGAATGGAATAATCAGGAGAAACATGAAAGCTGAATACAGGGGGAAATAGGGTACTTAAAAATATGTGTGGAAAAAAACAGAAAAAAGTAGCTAAGGCTACTTGAAGTTCAGACTTGTGCTAATCATAATTCCAAGAAATAAGATCTAAAGAAAAGCCAAGGGTCAAGGACCATAAATTTTTTTTTTTTTAAAAAAAGAACCTGTCAATACATTGTCAGACTAGTGTGGTATCTGCAAAACCACAGAGGGGTGCATGAAGATGTTATATTTGTGAAGACAGCCTTATTTATGAGTAATTATTTACTCACATGGACACTTTTCCCACCAAATGATTTATTGTAGCTCTGGTGCATATGTCCAGTCTCACTTAGCTTAGCTTCTTATAGTTTAAGATCCTCCTCTGACAAATGGATCTTAAACCCCTCAAAAATTTAGGATCTGTCTGATCTGTTAGAGTTTCTACTTGTGGTCTCTGGCTTCGGAGAACTCCAGCTCTTTCCCCAAAGAGGAATCTTCCAGGAAAGACTAATGGAAATTGCAGCAGTGTGAAGAAGAGGACAGAGCTCTGATACTCTGTGCCTGCAGAAATAACTATTGCCACAATCGCTTCTCCCTTTCACTAAGGCCATTTCAGTAGATGAAAAGTGCTTCTATGTTTTAGTGAGCTCTGATGATCTCGAGTCCTCTTCAGTTGTCACTGAAAAATTAACCTGATTATCTGGAAAGCATGCCCGCACCATTGATGCCACAAGAGGGGACTGTCATGTTGACACAAAGCCACCTGAGTCTGCACGGCACATCGAATTAGGAAACTCATGCAAAGCATTAGAATCTCCACTCTCTATTCCCGAAGAGTGATCAGTAATCGTTACCCTTTGCAACTGGGAGGTGAACAAAGATAACCCAAGAACTCTCCAGTTAATTATTTTTCTTCAGTTCTCTGTAACAACACTGATGTTTTAATAGCAGGCAACCTTTTTTGTGTAGAGAAACCGTAGAGGTTTGAAATTGGCAAGAGCAAAACACCATTCATCTCTTTGGACAATAAGTAATTGTGCTGCAAGCCCTGAAATGAAGTAAAAAGGGTTTGTTGGCAAGCTTAAGAATATCAGTTTTACTACTTCAGTCTCCCACGCTAAATAAATCCAAGAGCAGAAACCACAGGCTTGGCCTGGGAATTCCAGGGTTTTGATGTTGTTGTTGCTGTTGTCTGCCATAAAGATTCTAAATTTGAAATGCACTTACCAAATAATAACTCTTCAAACTGTTATTTAAACATGGTATTTTTTCAGATTTTATTTTAACTTGTTACAGCAATAGTGATATTATTAAACAATACATGTTAAAATCATCATCATCATCATCATCATCATCTTGTATGATGATAGTTTCATCATTATTCCTTGGTTAACACTGATAGTAAGAATTGATAGTTGAGCTAGTATTAGCACAAATGTGATATTTAATTCATTAATATCAGTGAAAAGAAGCTCACTATTGACTGATATGGTCACCATTGTCTATGACAAATTGCAGTTGGGGGTGTATTGTGCATTTTGTTATTATATCATTGGTCAACTCTAATGAATCTAAGATCAGCGTTGGCAAGCTCCAGAAATAGATACTTTTTACTAGAGTGTTTGTGTGTGCATGCATGTTTGTTTGTCTATATTAACAGAGAGAAAATAATATGTATATGTCATCAAAACTTTGGTGATGCAGTGGTTAGAGTCTAGTACTGCAGGCTACTTTTGCTGACTGCCAGCTGTCAGAAGTTTGGAGTTCGAGTCTCACCGGCTCAAGGTTGACTCAGCCTTCCATCCTTCCAAGGTCAGTAAAATGAATACCCAGATTGTTGGGGGCAATAGGTTGACTCTGTAAACTGCTTGGGAGGGCTGTAAAGGGCTGTAAAGTGGTATATAAGTCTAAGTGCTATTGCTATCAGAAATATAACACAGTAGGAAGAAATAAAAAGCCCTTCTTATGAACTCTAAACAGACAGAGTATATATTATGCAAGGAAAGCAACACAGAAAAACAATATTTCTGTCAAGACATTTTAAGATAAAGAAATGACTAGTTAGAATTTTAAAAGACCATATAGGGAATAAAGAGTCAGTTTGGTCTAAGGGTTAAGGCACTAGACTAGAAACCAGGAAACTGTGAATTCTAGTCCTGCTTTACAGTATGCATAAAAACCAGCTGGGTGATTTTGGAATAGTCTCTCTTAGTCCAATGTACCTCACAGGGATGTTGTGGGGAAAAATAAGGAAGAATGAGCATTAGGTACATTCACCACCTTGAATTATTTATAAAAATAACAAAGGCTGGATTTTAAAAAGTCAATAAACAAATGTGCCTTTTGTATGTGCAAAACACATAAAATTTAACAATACAGAGCAAACAAAGATTAAACCATATGAGATGCACACACTGTACTGTATAAGTCTGTTAAGTTCTGTGACCACCTACTCCTATGGAACAGATCCAATTATTATTACTCCATCTACTTTTCTCTTTAGCCTACTCTACTCACTGGACTCCAAAATGCTACTCCACAACATTAAAAAAAAATATCTTAACTGGCTGTACAGGCTATAGAGCCACATAATAAAATATATAACTTCACAGTCAAGTACAGTGTTTTTCAAACTTGACAACTTTAAAAAGTGTGGATTTTAACTCCCATGCTGGTTGGGGAATTCCAGGAGTTTAAATCCACATATCTTACAGTTGCCAAATTTGAAAAGCACTGCTTGAAAATTGTTCTAAGGATATTATACTTGCTATAAAAATACCAGGGTACAGTATTAGTATTTTAAACTAAAAAAATGCAACTATCACCTATGATTCATTATAATGCAGCACCTGACAAGGCATTTCTTTCCCCCTGCTTCTGCCATTAAAATATATGGTATAAATGTTAACAGCTTTTAACAATAAATTTGACCAGGCTGCATATTTTAGCCTTTCCCATTTGGCTTTCCATCAATGGTATGCAATGAGCAAAAACATACTTTACTGTATAGTGGGGAGATAATTATGCAGTCTCAATTAGACCTTCTATCGCTAAACTATAAGCAGCTAGTGGTGCAGAACTATATCACCTACTTTATAACAACAGAACCTTTTCTGTGATTTTTAATTTCCACAGGAGGATTGTACCATCATCTATTCAAAGAACTCATTTTCCCGAGAGACGCATTGAGGGAATGATCCATTTAGTACTTACAGTAGTTATCTATCTCCTCTAAACATTTTTGGTTGCATGTTACAAAAGAAGTCACAAATTATAACCCTGCCCAACCAATGTTGTCACTACCACTCACATGTGTCTGTGTTTCTGCCTGTCTTACCTTTGAGAAACTGAGAGTAGGTTTTGAGCATAAACCAAGCCTATAAGTTAGCTTGTGCCCAAGAATTAGCCATACCCTACCATTCAGCTGGGAACTGATTTGTATACAGTCAACACATTTATTGACCCATCTGTTATCTTACTTATAGTTATCTAGGAAGCCCATATTTATCTCGAGTTATTGCTCATGAAAAGATTGCTGCAAATTATCCACACATATTTTTACACCTACAGGAATGCTTCAAGAGATCTTCCAATTTATTCAAAAAAGACTTTTAAACCGAACCACATTTTCCTTTCTTCCATCTGTGAGTGGGAACATTTAACAAATGATCTCTGTTCATAATATGATTCAGTCTACTGTTCAATTATTATCAAATTAGTTCTGATCTTATATTTTAATGCTCTTTTAATAATTATTATATAATGATTTTAAGTAATTGTTTACTTTGTTTTTTATTGTTTTATTAGAGTAATGTAATGCCACCCAGTTTCACCTTCTATGAGATTGGAGGCCATATAAATTGGATCAATAAAAAAAAATAAACCAAGCTCTATATGTAGAGTTTAAACCAGTTTAGTATTCATTGAACAAGCTTCTAATTCATACGTCCAGTGTTTTATTTTCTCCAGGGGAGAAGATTGGATGCCCTTATTTCTGTTCTCAAACTTATTATAGAAGGAATTGCATTAACTGTGGTTAGCCTTGATTATAATTTACCAAAACAGGCCAACCTTTTTTAATTTTGGATTTTTTCCCCTGTGCATAGGTTACTTTAACTCTAATTCCAAACTGACATGTCTTCATGAGAATCAACCATTGCAACCATAACGAAAGAGAAGAGGTAACCTGTGAGTCTGGATCTGATTCATTTAATGCTAAATTCTTTTGAGAAAACATGTGCTCAAGGAACTCAGATAAAGCTAAAGTTGTCAGCTATCCCAACTTGGTCAGTTAGAGAAAAAAGGCTCTCAAATCCATTGTTAGCAAAAGTACACTTTACTAAAGCCAAGTGGCTACAGAAGAAGTAAAGCCATATCTGGAATTTTCCCTCCCAAAGCGTATGGTTAACTTTTCCTTTGTTCCCAATTTCCCCCCTGATTATCTGTAAGTGTCCAATTAGGTGCTAACAAATTGTTTGGGTAACAGTTCCTGTCTTTGCAGGCTGGATGGTTCTGCATTCCATAGTGTGACCTCCAGCAGCTCTCAGGATGGCACAATGAATAGTTTCAATTCCTCTCATGCACACACACCCCAGCAATAGCAAGAACACTTAGACTTATATACTGCTTCATAGTGCTTTATAGCCCTCTCTAATTGGTTTAGAGCAGAGGTTCTCAACCTTTTGGGCATCAGGAACCAGTTTCGTCGAGAGAGGTTTTCCGCAGACCGGAGGGTGCGTGGTTTTATGTGCTGCCTGCATCCCACGGATGGGGCTTTGCTTGTTTGTGCAGACTGGTTGCTAGCATGCTGCAGCCCAGTACTGGTCCACAGACTGGGGATTGGGGACCCCTGATTTAGAGATTCAGCATATTGACCTCAACAATCTGGTTCCTCATTTTATCAACCTTGAAAGGATGGAAGGCTGAGGCAATCTTGAACCAGTCAGAATCGAACTGTTGGCAGTTTGACAGTCAGCTGAATTAGTCTGCAATACTACATTCTAACCACTGTGCCACCACTGCTCTTATCCCACCCCGCAGTCTCCCCCTCGCTGAGTATGACAGGCTAATAGCAAGCAAAGCATGACATAGCAGGATGGCAGTTCTGACAATAGTTATCAGGTAGCTAAACTTGGATTTATCTATATAATATAGAATAACCTTTATTCTCTTGCCATTCTTGGATAAGGTTTGTGACAAATGCTGGCTGCAAATCTCAACAGGCCTTTTCTGGTTGATACCTCTTAAAAAAGAACCTTATTTTGAAACAACATTTTGATCTTTCCAAGCTGAAAAGAGAAGTTGTTTCCTCTTACCCTATAGTAAATTTCACCTGCTGAATTCTTTATTTGAGATGTCTATCATTATTTGTTCCTGGTCAATTTTCAGTTCCAGTATAAATGATGAGTGGTCCAAATTAGATTGTCAGCAAAGGTCACATTGTACATTTCCTATTTTGGTTTCTTGGCTTTGTTCTCCAGGCAAGCCTTCCTACCTGCCTTCCTACAGTTATTCTTCATGCTTTCCCTTCCCTTCATTAACTGATGGCAGTTTTAAAAAAGAAGTAAAGGAGAAAATAAATCAGGAACTGTTATTTGAGTGAAGCATAGTTTTGAAACATGCCAGTTTGCCTAAATAAATTATGAAGATATACTAAGGTGATACAAAACATTTCAGGAATGTGGAGGTGATGGTAAGAATATCCTTATTTTCTGTTGAACAATTTTTTATGATACCTTACCTTACCACCACGGCAGCCATTTTATGATCAGGCAATACCTAGCAGCTATTCTATGTCATTGCAAAGTAATGAAAGCCATCTTGTTAAATCTCTGCTTTTAGTTTTACCAAAACAAATATAATAGTTGTTCTTAGTAAATACTTTTTGATATATGAAATAATTCTCAAACTCTAGAAAATATGCTGCAGATGACTCCTGAATTACATGCCTGTGCAAGGGATTAGGGGAATTGTTTTGTAGATTGTTTCTTTCTTTAGCATTTCATATAAAACAGTTTACCCCAATTGTTTACATATGTGAGATTCTTGCATTTAAATAGCTTATTATGCAAATATTTCAAATATGTGTATGTGTATGTTTGTGAGTAGAGAGAGAGAAATTTTCCACTAAAATGAGAGTGTAATATTTAAACAGTAGTATGGTACAGGTAATGGAATACGTTATGAATGATAACACATGATAGCAGTGTTCCAATATCTCAGGGGCTGCCACAAAGAAGAGGGAGTCAAGCTACTCTCCAAAGCACCTGAAGACAGGACAAGAAGCAATGGATGGAAACTAACCAAAGAGAGAAGCAACCTAGAACTAAGGAGAAACTTCCTGACAGTTAGAACAATTAACCAGTGGAACACCCTGCCTCCAGAAATGGTGAATGCTCCAACACTGGAAGTTTTTAAGAAGAGACTAGACAGTCATTTGTCTGAGTATAAATTCTATACAATATACAAAAAATGCAGACTGATATAGGACTTCTGGGGAAGAAATGATGAACTAAAGACAGCTCCCCTAAAAATAAGAAGGTACAAAGAAAATGAAAAAAAAATCAAGTTCTAGAACATTATATGAAGGGATTAAAGATCAAGGTTGTTTATAGTAAAAGGAGAAATATAAAGTTGGTTTATTTGATCATAGTTAAAATAGATATGTTGTTATCTCTGATAACCCTTAAAGAACTTTTATAGATCAGGACTGAAATGATGAGGTTTTAAGGATTAGTTTATAGATAAGAGATGGGATATAGGAAGAAGAGATTATTTGCTGTATTTTAAGAGAAGATGAGCAAGAGAAGTTGCTAAAATTGTTTATACTTGTGATAAAAGGGGAAGTCATTACTTTTTTCTTCTTTACTGTATTTTTATTTTTTCTTTTCTATTTTTTCTTTTTCATTTCTTTTGTGTACACTATTTTCCTTTGGTTGTATTAGTGTTTTATTACAATTATAATTTTTAATAAAATTGTTATTTTAAAAAAATTAATGCTGATATATTGTGAAAAAGAAAAGAAAGGCAATGCTATGGCTTTTTCAAACTTTCCCCCAAATATTTTAATATTACATTTTAATCAGAAGTTATTGATACAGATTGGAATCTATAGTAAATCAGAATGATGCAAAAATAATACTGGTGCGGTAAGATCATACTAGAAATCATATCTTTATGTTCCCAAAAAATTAAGTCAAGTTATTTGTGCCATGATCATATTTATCATTTGTCTTTTCCCTTCTTCTGCAGTTGCCCATGCCATTTAATGAAAAACCTGATATATGGAAAAAGAAAACATTGCTACCTAGTTTGGTGTCAACAAGATAGATTCTTAATGAGGGAGGTTCCTAGTCTAACATCTTAAATTCCACTGCTTTTTCAATACCTTATCTATATTGTGTAAACCACCATATCTTGATGACTAGCGCTCTTACTGTCAAGTTGAGTCAGCCTTAGCTGCTAATGGTTTGCCAAATCTGCAGAATAATACTTTTCTTAGTCTTCTTTAATTGAAGTTGTCGATATTTACATGTTAAGGATGTATGTTTGTTGCTATGCCATCAATAGTTGAACTCTATCAAAAGTTATGGATTCCTTAGCAAAACCATTATGTAACATTTCAAAGAGAAATCTAAAGCCAATATACAGCCATGGTGGCATATATTGATATGTACATTTATCAAATATGTATTAATATGCATTGTTTATCAACATTTGAATTATTTTCTTTTTCTAAAAAAATAAAAGGGGTCTAATATGGCCAAGTTTGGGGGTTGTTTTGTTTGTAGCAAAATTTCCCATTCCTTTCCCCTTCTTTTTCTCCCCTTAAAAATGTATTGTTATCCTTATTTATATTGATCCTTTAATGGTGTTGTATGTGTTAGCCTAAGTCAATAAAAAATAAAAAAAATCCATTTAATTTTGCTCAACAAAAAAGTTAGAATTACTGAATGAATTTAAGATTGTTTTTGAAGGTCAGTAAGTCATTTTACAAACCAAGCCTTGTATTTAGATCTCAATCCTCAGCTTGTGAATTATGAGACTTAGTTATCATATTGGTAAAGAGAACAGCTATTGACAATACAAATGGAAGTTGTTTTGCCTTCACAAGAGGAGAGCTGTGTCCCTACTGTACCAAAAATGCACAAGTAAAAATGGACAATCGTGTTGCTGTCTTAGTTTGATTTACGAAGAAAAAAATTTCTCAACTCCAAACAGACTACTTGCTGGAATTTTTCTGTTGTAATCTGAATCTTCTATTTAATACATAATACTGATCAGAACTCTGTGAAAGTCTTCTTTGCATGAACTGGTTCTAGTCCAGACCACTAGGAGAGAAAGTTGGCAGAACTGTCTATGTATCTGTTATCAAATGAATACTATCTATATATCTGGGTCTCTCCATAAGAGAATAGGACATTGATTTGATGTTTGGGAAGCTGAAAATTGATTTTTCTTCATCTCTAAACATGCAAGTTCCCCTAACAGCAAGACTGCCATCAGATTAAACACATCTATGAAATGGCTAAATCATTTCAACCTTCGAAGGAAATCCAATTAAGGGCTAATGTTGTTCTAAATATTCTTCAATCATTACATAATATAGAGGTGACAAATATAGAGTGACCATATGGTGGCAGATACAAACTTGTTCTTGTTAAAAAAAACAACAACTGGCTTGAGTATCATGTGTGTGTTCCCTTAAAGTAAAAGAATTTTGTCTCAAGATTGTAGAAATTCCTTACCAGCTGAATTTAGAAAGCTGCTTCTGTTAACCTCCATGAAACATATTTAGAAGGCACCTGTCCTTCAAAGTAACGCATGTTTCTGCAGCTGACATCTTCCCACAGATGTCCCATAGGAAGACTTTGATCACCCAGCTTCTATTTCCAAATTGCCTTGTTGTTATGGAATATCCCTCAACTGGTCTCCCCACCAAGTTCTCAGGTTCTCAAGGTAAGAAAAAGGTTCAGCAACTAGCCTAAGTTTCAGGGGTTCTTTTTCTGAGTTCTAGGCCTATGTTTATTTATTGGAGGGAAAGGATGTTTATACACCATCTTATTCTTACAAAATTAACACAAATAAGGAAAAGTAAAATTAGAAGCCTAACCTCCACAACAAAAAATGTTAACTGTTAAGAAATTTTGTTTTGTCTTTTTAATATGTGCTGCTGTTTCTTGAGGTTTTCTTTGTTAATTTAAGCCAAGAGCTGAAAATTATATGCAGTACACCAGCAACATGGTAAAGATTAGAGCGAAGAAGACAGAAGCACAATTAATCATTTCCTAAGTACTTTATAGCACATGTTCTAAAGCACACATGTGCACCTATTGACATGTACACAATGCATAAACAGGAAGTTCCTAGGTTAACAACATCCAACTTAAGGACAACCCCTAGATATGAAGGGGTTGCCTGTTACCAATAATGGGAGAGGATCATCTCCTTTCTTGAATTAACAAAGTGCTGAATATGCACACACACGCACACACACACAAACACACACACACACATTTATATAGCTTCAGAACTTTATCAGCTTGAGGAAGGAGAACACTGTCCACCATTTTTAGTAATAGGCAATCTGTTCATAAAAACAAGTTCTGACTTAAATACAAAATCGAGTTAAAGGCATAATTAGGGAACAGAACTTGTTCTTAACTCATGGTCTGCCTGTACCAGAAAGTAGAGAAAAATAACTCCTTTTCTGGCCAACTGGATAAAAAGGAGTTGGAAATTCCAAAATGCTCTTTCTGGAAGGACCTTGGTTTTTCAAACCCCATGCTTCCAACTTTTGCACTCTATAGATCATACTATTTGTGCTCACATGTTTTCATACTAGGTTATGGCCTTCACTCTTGCTTTAATGTGTCTGGGGTTTTTTTCCTCTCAAGGAAATAAAGTCTTGTTTATTGGCCATTCAAACTTGACAGAGTTGTTTTCCATGTATTAGCTTTAAACAGTGTCAGTTGAAAGTTTATTTTGCATTCTTCAACTTTCTTATTCCTTTTTCTTTTCTTATTTCCCCATTTCTGGTCAGTAATGGAAGATACATTCAGAGCACAGCAGGATTCAGAGAATAAAAAAAGGATACATACATGTGAGGAACCATCTCATCTCAATAAGACTGGCCTGCCCCACCTGTGCCAGCATAAGGGACATGCTGTGGGCTCCCTCAGTCAAAGAATTCTGGCTGGCAGGACCCAGCACAGGGGCCTTTTCTGCCGTGGTGCCTGCCCTTTGGAAATCTTGCCTCCAGAGGTGAAATCTGCTCTCCTTCTTTGGACTTTCTGTAAGGGCATGAAGACCTGGCTCTACCAGTTGGCATGGAAGCCCAAGTGGGTATATTAAGTTGAAGGTGATTGATGGATTTAAAGAAGACCACACCACCTCCCCTGTGCATCCTGCTCTCTTTCTCCCCATCTTTTTAATTGTAATTTTTACTATTATTAGAAATATTTATTCTTCATGGTTATGTTGGCTTTTAATGTTGTAAGCCACCCAGAGTCACCTTGAGGTACAATGGGTGGCAATCAAATCAAATCAATCAATCATATTAAAAATGATTATACATGCAACATATGACATAGAAAAAATGCAAGTATTTGTTTCATATCAAAATGAACTCCATTATACATTTGCTGAAAATATAGCTTTGATCTGAAAGCCATACCATTTGATGTTAGTTATCTGTACCCTAGCTTGATCACCAGAAAGGAAAATTCCATGAAGGTTCAGAGACCTTAACTTCCACTGACAAATCACACACGTTACATCCAGTTCCAGTTTAGAAGTCATTGCTAAAGCATTTCAACCAGGGACTTTCAATATTCATTTGTAGTGCTAATTTTGTAATTGTTTTTCTTGACTAAGTTGAAAAATAAACACACACCATGGAGAGAGAGAGAGAGTTCAGTGTGGTTTATGTATACAGTATGTGTCTTTCTCTTTCGTCTGTGTCTTATATGCATAAGCACACTTTAACTAAGTATGTAGACACCTATTTTCACAACTTAAAAATAGGAAATAAAGTTACAATCCTCAAAAATTATAATGGCAGGCACACAAAGACATAGTTCCTGGCATAGAATTCAATTAACAGATAGCAATCACCCTTGGGTGACAGCATGAGGTAGAAATATACAGGCATCCTAATAAGTAATATCTTAAAGCAAAGGCGTTTATCAGCTGGCAGCCAGACATAGGCATGAGAGCAGGCAAATAGTCCTGCTCTAGGATATTTCATAAAATGTGTTCTCTTCATTTAAGAATTTTATGTTTAATCATCTGGTAGCATTTTCGAAAACATGTAGACCACCAAACACCTCACATAAAATTGCTTAGGTCAGAAAATCTATAAAGTTAATTACGGATATGAAAATAGCCACAGGACCAAAATGGACTTTAGCTAGAATTTTTGAGAAAATACTTTATTGCTATCTTTGTGGCCTTTTTAGCTTCTGCAGTGCACATGCAGTAGTCATCCCAGCCTTACGAGGCAAAATGTGGTGAATTAATTTATTAATACTAACTAAGTGAATGTTTTGTGTTGTGTAAGTGTATATATATACAGTATATATATATATGTGTGTGTGTGTGTGTGTGTGTGTGTGTGTGTGTGTGTGTATTGAAATGTTAACTCTTTTGGGGATGCCTGAAACACCTATTATTGTTCCTTGGACTTTATTTTGCACTGAATCTGGAAACATTTGGGGAAACAGTGAGAGAAAGAGAGTGACCCCAATTTTAAATAAATATCCTATAAAAAGCAAATATTTAATGAAATTGCTCTAGTTGAGAGAAGGAAACATACTTTTACTCCAATGCTATCTATACATGTTCCAAAAATGACTTATTAATTTTTAAGGGGATTACTGGCAGATTAACATGGGTAGAATTGCATGTTTAGTAATATTTTCAAATAAAAATATTAACATTTTGTTGGATAGATCCCAAAGTTTAAGTGCAAGTTTAAGATATTCAGGATTTCCATCCATGGAACCCTTTTTCCCCTTATCTCATTAAAGTCAGGTCTCTTGAATTCCAAAACATTAATCTGACTACTTTTAGTTCTTTTTTGCCTTCAATATAGTGAATGTTATGGTTACATGATTACTCTTTCCCAAGGTTCCTACAATTTCCTCACCTTTCTTTTCTGTTCTTTCCTGCCAATCCTCTGATTCCTTTCTTTTATTGATGGACAATGAAATTGTCTGCAATCAACACTAGGACTTATTAGTTCTTCAGCTTCTGCAGAATTTGATTCTCAGTTGATTTGGGATTACTTAAAATACCCCATTAATACAGTATAGTCAGTGGTGAGATTCAAATATCTGAACAACTGGTTCTCTTACTGGATCAGCCTGGGCCTCCAAGGCCTTGAACGGATTTCCAGAAGTGGCATCCACGCACTTCTGGTGGGCCGTTCTAGGCCTAGGAGGCCTCCTCCAGACCTTCCAGACCTATAACAGACTTCCGGAAGCAGTGTGCATTCAGCCGGTTCTCTGAACTCAGCAAAATTTAGCTATCGGTTCTGCCAAACTGGTGCGAACTAGCTGAATCCCACCATTGAGTATAGTGGTATGTTTCCTTGATACTTTATCTGTCGGAAATTGTATGAAGATTTAATCTATAACTTCTTCTTAGTTGGGTGGCCTGTAGTAACCATAATAAAAGCCATCTTTTGTCAGAAACCCTTCCTATAGATAGTATAGACTATGGGCCAGGCATCCAGAATTTTCTTGATGACATCATCCCTTAAGCTAGTAATTCATTTCCAGAATCTTCTTGTTAAGTTTGGTGCTCGGTGAGGCATTGACGAGGAAGCAGGTGAACAAACAACTCTTTATTAAAGGTTTAAACTGAAGCCTGGATAACTGCAGCTCCACCCTTATTTATACACTCAACTACTAGGTGACAGCCAATAGGATTCAAGTATTAGTTCCCACTTTAACACAAGATAATTAGCATGTAGACAGCAAGTCCGGCTCTTAACTGACAGAGTCTTATGACCGTTTTTTTTCAACAAGTACTTCACCTCAATACATTACACTTCTTGGACAATGACCTTCAGCTGGAGTATGGACAATACTTCCTAAGTGTTGCAAACTCTTGCCTTCATGCCTAACTCCTTTTAGTACATAAATATTTTTTTCAGGATCTTTTTGATAATGTCATTTGTCTCAACATGAAACAGAAGAAAGACACACTGGCCACTAGATTTGCTTAGTCAGGTCAGTCTCCCATCATATCCTAGATTTGTGCTCCTGGGAGATGTCATACTTCCTTGTCTGATCTGCAGATTGCTGACTCCGTTCATCTCAACAATGTCACCCATCACCATCATATGCTTTTCCTCTTTGGAACAATAGTTGAATTCCTCACCTCTTTGGCAGCCAAGCTTTTCTCCTTCCCATATCTGGAGTGCTGGGCAAAAACACTGTTCCAGAAGCCACATTCCAAGGGATGATCTTCAGCAACATGGACGTTTCTTGGTCCTTTTTCTGAGGGCCAAATATTTTCATGAAGAGGTCAGAGATGTTCACAGTTTCAGTAACCCTGGATCTTTAAATGCATGAAATTCATGATAAAACTATATGATCTGAACAGATAGCTTCCCACTAGGGACTGAAGTTCAGCTGCCAAATGCATTTTGGATGCCATTTGCTGACTGAATAGCCTTTAGATTACAATAATAGAGTCTTCTGACCTTTGTGGGGGCAGTAATGTGGTTTCAAAGGTTCCATTCAGTAGGTTACCTTAAAGCATTAAGATTATCTTCAACCAAAATTACATTTTCTGCTGTGAGATGCTTCAGATATGAAAAATCCTAGATGGGTTTTTAAAAATGGGCAGAGAAAAGTAACATTTGCATGTTTTTGTAACCCTCCAAATGTGTGGGAACATATATGGATTAAGATACAATAATACTTGTACTCTGTCTTAATATGTGATCAGAAACTTATTTTGAATTCCTTCTCCAATCTTGCTACTTCAGGGATTCAGAAATATGCCAAAAAAGAAAGGTAGTGAAAAAGGAGAGAGTAGTGAACTGTCAATCCTTAAAAAAATGATTTTTTTCTAGTGCCTATTGTAACGAAGATTTTGCAAGGCCTGGCTTTAATAAAAACAAACAAACAAACAAATATGGTCAGGCTGAATAGGGATGGACTGAAACCACACTGACATTTTTTTAAAAATGCACGAAAAGGTCAGATAAACTTTTATTTTAAAGTCCTTTGGAGATCTATTTTTATCTTTTTCCCCATTGTTTCAACATTCCAGGAAACAATAAAAAACTGGCACTGTATGATTAAGCCCTGTTCATCAACACTTTTTCTCCGCCTCGTGCCTTCCATAAACCTGTGACTACAAGTTCAGTAATTTCCAGATAATGCCATGTCAACTGAAATGATAAAATCTGAGGACTTCTGGAAGCTGACAAAATCTGCACAACTAACTGGATTTTTCTTTTGGGGTTTTCTTTGCATTCACCATTAACGCTGCACAATTTTTAGATATTGATTGATTGATTGATTGATTGATTGATTAAGCAGCCGAATCCTGGCTTTCATAGAAAAGCTAGGTTCCTAGGGAACTCTAAACAATCAATTTTCAAAGTGTCTCCAACCCCCACACAACCATCATTCCTTTCAAAAGAAACAAACAAATTGAAACAAAAATCATGTGCTCTTAGCTATTGTGCAGTGACACATGCTTCCTGTTGGAAGTGATTTTGGGAGTCCACTGAATTCCTTGAGCATACTGTATGCAAGATCTCATTTTAATTGCTTGAAAACAACAAGAGGGAATTGGAGAGAGAGGAAGTAACTGTCTATTCTATTTTTGCTTCTTTCCAGTAATATGACGGGGGAGTGTTTCCCCCTTTATTAAAGCAAAAAACTAAAACCCATCCTCCATTTTTGAAATAAAACATTTCGACTCCGGCTCTTGCACTGCCATTCATTTGCATTTTATTACGTGCCTCAAACTGCAGATGCCCTTTGTCAAGAATTGGTAGGTAATAGAGAACATGGGAACATGTTGCAGCTTCCTAATTTTCCTGTGTTTGTAGTTCTATGGGGTGGGTTTATTCCCTCCTTCCCCTTCCTCCTCTGCAAAGCCATGAATGAGCCTGTTGTGCAGACAGCTGGATATATCAGATTCTAAGAAGGTCAGATTCCATGCAGGGATGGCAACAAGGAAATTAAAATAGATGCAATGACATATTTTCAAGTTTGCTACTGTTTCCTTTTGCTTCCATTGGAAGAATGCTGATTTTGATCACTAGAGGAGAGCTTAATGCTGGGAAAGATTGAGGGCAATAGAAGAGGGGGACGACAGAGAATAAGGTGGCTGGATGGAGTCATTGAAGCAATAGGCGTGATCTTAAATGGACTCCAGAAGGCCTGGAGGAACGTTGTCCATGGGGTCGCAATGAGTTGGACACGACTTCACAACTAACAACAACATACTTCTCATGGCTTAGCATCATCAACTCATCCACAGTTTCTTCTCTCTCTTTTTTTCCCCTTCCTTCCTTCCTTCCTTCCTTCCTTCCTTCCTTCCTTCCTTCCTTCCTTCCTTCCTTCCTTCCTTCCTTCCTTCCACCCTCCCTCCCCCTATAATTCATGAATTCCAATTTACTTAAGACAAAGAATCTGGATTTTATTTTTTTTTTGACTGGGAAACAATGCAAGGAATTAGAGTGACTGCTTTATAGATTAGCCGTTAGGGAAAAAGCAGATAAACAGTGAAGTCTGCAATATCGCAAATCTTCCCATTTGCAAATCATCCCATTGAATTTTAAAGCCAACTTTGTCCTCACTATCTACAAATAAAAATGTACTTTCAGTACAGTGCTGTCCATATTCTTTCAACTTAGTAGCACACAGAGGGTGCTTTTAAGCCTTATTTGTTAGTCAGCCAGATGATGACGTTTGGAAATTGTCTTTGAAAAGCAAATGTCGTGAGAAGCCCTGAAAACTTTAATAATTCCATGGAGCCAGAATAGCCTTGTGAGTGAAGTGCCATTTTCCAGCAAATCCTTAAGGTCTAGCATACCTGCAAATTTACATGCCTGGAAAATTGCATTTAATGACTTTTTCCCAAAGTGAGCTAGGCAAAATGCAAGTTAGGGGTGGGCATGTCAGACAATCTCTACTGATAAATAAATGCACACAATGAGTTGATTTTGTTGGGCTATGAGTTTCATCTTTCTCTGAAACAAAATTGGTTTTCTGAAGGTGTCAAGAAACTCACAATTTCTCTCTAATGGTTTGTAGTCAATATAATCTGAAAGAGATTTATAGAGCAAAAAGTTTTTAAAAAAGTCATATGTGATGTGATTCAATAAAAACAGATTAATTTCAGATACAATTTTCAGATCTTCATTTCTTTCAATTAATTTTTCGAACCTTAATAAAGTTAGCTAAAACTAAGTGTGCAACTTGACAAAGATCAGGATAATCTGTCAGCTGGCAAATCTATGTGCATCTGTGGCTCACAACTTTTCAATCTTTCTTTGATTTCTGTCAATATTTTGTGAGCTGATTAGAATGTAATCCCTCCTTCATTTCCATTAAGAAAAGAAACTACGCTTTGCACTTAACTATTCCTTGACAGAAACGAAATAGCTTCAAAATGAATTGTATTAGTTGATAGTTTTCAGAATACAAAAGCTGATTGCATATAAATCAAATAGGAATGAGATGAAGATATTGTGTGTAAGATCCGAAAATTACATCAGGTGTAGTGTCGCAAAGTGTCTCTAAGGAAAGGGAGGGTGACAACTTTCTGTTCTGACTTATTTGCATGCCACACTAAATTGCATGGGAAATCTTCAGTACAAGTGGAAATTAAGCTAAAATCAGGGATAGGGTTAGGGTTAGGTTTCTTTGGAGTCAAGGCTGAAAATTGATGTCAGGGTTAGATTCATTAGAGGGTCTCTAAGGGAAGTGAGGGTGACAGTTTTTTGTTTGCACTTATTTGTGAATGACAGTAAAATGCATCGGAAAATCCCATTCCCAGTTAAAATTAAACTAGAATTATGATTAGGGTTAGAATTAAATCCTTGCAATCAGAGCTGGAAATTGACATCAGGGTTAGATTGGCAAAGGCTCTTTAAGAAAAATGAAGCTGTGAGCTCCGCATTCAGACCTTCTTTTTGGACCACTATACAGTAAATTACATCAAAATATCCAAGTCCCAGTAAAACTGGAATAGGGTTAGGGTTAGGGTTAGATTTAGGATTGACTGCTTTGCATTTGCACGTATTTGTGAATACAGCGAAATGTATGGGAAAATCCCATTTCAATTAAACTACAATGCATCCTAATCCTAATCCCAACCCTAATTCTAACTCTAGCCCCAAGCCCAACCCTAACCTCGGAAAACTAGGGTAAAACCTAGTCCTAACCCTAAACATAACCATAATCCTAATCTACCTCTAACCCTAAACCTAACCCTAAACCTAAACCCAACTGTAAACTTAACTCCAAGCCTAATAGATTGATTTCCCATCAAGAAACTATGATCTGTCTCTTAATCTCTCTTTCTCTCTCATCTATCTATCGTCGATCTATCTCTATCTACCAATCTAATCTAATCCAATCCAATCCAATCCAATCCTGTGCAGGACTCTGCCAAGACCTTTTGCTATCTAAAGCAAAGGTTTTCCCTCCCATTCTGTGTAGGTCACCTCTCCCTTGAGTTCATCTTCTGGTGCAGACATATATTGATGCAGTTTTCTTAGAAGCAGTACAGGAATAGTTTGCCACTGCTTTCTTCAGAGATGTATTTTCAACTATCCTAATTTCCTGCTGGCCTGCCAGTCCCAGGCTTACTTATCTTTGGAGTCTTGTCACTTGGGACATCAGTTACTGCTACATTTCATGTACTAAACCTAACAAAACTGGTAGGAAGAGGAAACAGGAAAACTTTAGTGCCATGGAATAAGGGTTAAGGTTGGGCCACAAGGCACACATTGTTCTCCAGCATTTCACTGGCATTCTCTACAACATTTAATGCCTGAAATTTACCCCTTAATAGTAAGTCTATTCTAAAACAACTCCAGTAGTTTACAGCATAAAAACATGATTAAAAGCATAGAATCAACATGAATAAGTATCAATATAATAACCAGATCATATAGTAAGTGTCCATTTCCCCTTCAAATGCCATCTAGAAAAGCTCTAAACTGGTGCCTTACTTTATCTAGTGTTAGAGCTGGCCTTCTATCTTATCTCATCAACTGTAAAAGGGTCTTGCAAACACCATTAAAATGATAGAAGAGCAAAACGAGTAGTAAAATCCAAGGAGCATCAAATTGTTTAAGGAGAAATTCACCAATGAAATAATAAAATTCACTAAGAACATTCATAAACATTATACATGCTAAAGTGCATGTAACCTTGTAGAAATACATGAGAAATAAAACAGTCACCCCCATCAGGAAAAACTGGATGACAGAAACTAAAGGGCACAGTGGACTAAATTCCATGTATTCTGAGAGCCTTCAGACTCAATTTTAAATACTTACACAAAATTTATGCCAGACTAAACTAGCTCTCTTATTAGTGAAGCACATTTATTTATGTAATGGATATTTGCTTATTAATTTTGTGAACATGTTTAAATCTCACTCTTCCATTATAAAGCAATGCTCAGGGCTATTCATGTAAAATTATAATAATCCACAAGATATTGCGATCATAAATTTGCTTGGGAAGGTGGGTGCTGGCACAGAAACCTGGAAATAATTGATTATACTTGTGTTTGTTTGCATATCTGTGTGTGCGCACCCCCCCCCCACACACACACACAGCAAAGCTTTGCAAGGAATGGTTGATAAAACCCAATTTATTCCAAGGTATGTTGAGGATATTTTTCCATCACTAAATGGAGTTTAAAGGTGCATTAAATACTTAAGTAACTACTAACTTAAATGGGATGTCACAACAATTTTTCATAAGGCTGTGCAACTATTTTTCACTTGATGTTTTTGAGAAAAAATGCTAGTTATATTTCCATGAAGGATGCTAGTGACTCCTAGGGACTGAAAAGAGATAGTTACTGAAGTTTCTTCCTTATTTATGGTTTTATAAAACAGACACTTCCAAATGTTTTGGGAAATGAGAAATGTATGAAGTAACACCAAGATCAGACTCATCAAAAAAAAAAAAAAGCTTCTCGATAGCTTAGTTTACATTACAAAAAGGAATATCTGTGTCTCTCTCCTAACCTGAACCCAACAGAAGTTCAAAAACTGTGGCTCTTCCAATTTCAGTAATTCACATTTTTTTTTCTGCTATGCATGACAGGCTTGTCTTGCAACTCTACTATTTTACAATTAGGAAAGATATTGAAGGCCTTGTGCAAGATCCAGAAAAGCAATTAAAATAAATTAAGGATTCTTTTTTAAAAAAATATTTGTTTATCACATTTGCACCATGCACAGTTTTCACAACTTTGTATGCACAAGCTTACATTTATATATTCTTATAAAATCCTTCTAGTAATTTTCTACCTCTGTAAGTTAATACTCTTTGTCATCAATATGTATTATTATAAGCTAGCTTTTTTATTAATATACTTTGCATATGTTCCAAATACCTTGCATAATTTACTTTTAACAATTAGGTTAATGAAACACTTGCATTACAGAATACAAAATGATAAGAATGAATTTTATGAGAATTCCTATTTCATAAACTGGAAACCGGTATGAAATACCTCTTAAGCTATAGATCTCAACCACTTATTTGCCTCTGAATCTTGAGTTTTCTCTTTATTTTATGATTGTGTATCAGAGGGTGGTTATCTGCTAGAGATATTCTAGTGGATCCTGAACTAAATAGATGATCTTCTCATAGATATCATAATCGCTATGACCCCTTCCAATTCTATGATCTTTTTCAGGAGCTCACAAACAAATCTGAAAGCAAATTTGGCAAAATTTGCACAAATCTAAAAATGTTGAATGCGTGAATAATTGAAGAATTGACTCTATGAAGAAAGTGGAATTACTACATGACTCATTGATGTCATTGGGATTGGAGCAAGAGTTTCACAAGGAATCTTTCAAGCAACCCTGTATAGCATATCAATAAAATTGTGACTCTTTTAAATTGCCCAACTTCTGGTTAAACTCCTGAAAATAGAATTTCGTCAAGGAATTGGAGAGAATGATAGTCTACTTAGAAATATGGTTGTATATTTTCCTTCCAAGGCAGAAGACAGCATGTCACTATAGCAGTAATATCACCAGGACACATGAAGTTAGATTTTCAACCTTTTTACTTTTGCATAGGGATTAATTGGGAAATGCGTCAAGAAAAACTAGACTAGACTAGACTAGACTAGACTAGACCAGACCAGACCAGACCAGACCAGACCAGAATAGAATAAACTCATAGGACTAAAATAGACTTCTAGTCCAATCCGATATTATGGCAGAAGACCTTATATCATCTTGGACAACTGATTGTCCAATCTTTTCTTGAAAACCAAGCCCAAAACAGAACTTTGAGGTACCCCAATGCATGCATCCCTCCATGGAGATTTAGTTCCACCGAGGACTACACACTGAGTGTGGTTGGTTAGCCAACTGCATATCCATCTGGTGATGGTACTGTCTATCCCACATTTTTCTGTCTTACCAAGAAGTAAATTGTGGTCTATTTTGTTAAATGCCTTAATGTTATCTTAATATATCCATAACATTTACCTGATCCACTAATTTGATCACTTTATCAAGGAAGGCAATAAGGTTCGATCTGTTTTTAACAAACTCATGTTGGCTTCTGATAATCACTTTATGAGCATTTCTATATGCTCACAAATCCACTGCTTGATTATCTTTTCCAGGATTTTCACAGGTATTGATGTCAAGCTGATTGATTTGTAGTTTCCATGTTTTTCTCTCTTTTTGTAGATTGGAACCATATCAATTCCTTTCCTGTTCTCTGGCAGTTCCCCCCATGCTCTGTTCATTAGTTCTAAGTTCACATCTGCCAGCTCCTTCAGAACTCTGAGTTGTAAATCATCTGGTCTTGGCAATTTAAATTCATCTAGAGTGGAGAGGTGATTTCATAACAATTCCTTGCTTATTTTGACTTAACACAACTATCTTAATTATTTTTTTAAGGAAACAAATACTGCCAAAATCAGTAATTTCAGAAATATGATCTTGCATGATTCAAGGTACAGCAAAAAAACCACCCCAAAATTCCCAGAAAATATCCTTTTTGTACAGTTACTTTTTGTACAGTTACTATTCTACACTGAGAATCCAGGTAAGGAAAACTACTTACATACATCTCTAAATCAACCCTTCAAGAACTAGTAAGGCAAACCAGATCAGTATCTTGATTCATGATGAAGCTGTGGAAGATGAATGCTTGTTTTTATTTAAAATATTTTGAAAGTGATAAAATCCACTCTGGATATCTAACAAGATCTAAAGCCATACTGCAGTGTTGCTTTAGCGTTAATAATAGCCAGTAACAAATAAAAAAAAAACACACCAAACCTTCAAGCTCCATAACTGCCTGACACACAGTTACAGATATGTCTGAATGGAGGGCCAGAAGGAAGAGCAAATATTAAACAGAAGATGAATCCTCCTGCACGTCTGGGATACATATGAGGAGTCAGAAGATAGTTTCATTGAATCTCTTAAATTTCTTGGATGTCACATGTCTTGAAAGCCATTTTCAAGAATTTTGCCCACTGATTTAGTTGCATAAGGATTGCCTTTGAAACTTTCCAACATCCATATTCTATGAGCTATGGTCAGAATGCAGTACTGCAGGCTACTTCTGCTGCCTGCTGGCTGCCTGTAATTCGGCAGTTCAATTCTCACTGGCTCAAGGTTGACTCAGCCTTCCATCCTTCCAAGGTTGGTAAAATGAGGACCCATTGAGGGCAATATGCTGACTCTGAAAACTTCTTAGAGAGGGCTATAAAGCACTGTGAAGCAGTATATAAGTGCTATTGCTATTAAAATTCATATGCCAATCTCTGATAGTGAATAGTCTTCAACATCCATTGCTATGTACAGAATTTTCTCACAGAAAATAAAATAATCTCAGATTTAAAGGCCTGAGTAAACATCCCTAGGTGTGATAAATGTTGAAATTTCTTTTTTAAAAAAAGGCATATTAATACTTCATTTACAGCATTGTCTGTGGAGATTCTCAATCATCCAGGTCATGGTTGTCCCAAAGGTGCTTTCTTGTTTTTCTTTGAAGACATTTCACTTCTCATCCAAAAAGCTTCTTCAGTTATGACTGGATGGTGGGGAATGGAAAGATTTATATTCCGTGCAGACAGCTGGTCATTGCATTCTTTTAGAGAGTCATTGAGGCCACTTGGATATTTGTCTGTGTCCTCAGGGTCACCTGAGTAGTGCAAATGGATCTCCATAGACATTTAACCTTAGGATGAACACCCTTCAAATGGTGCAGGAGTATGAATGGATTTCCAGAAGAATTGCAGACTACAGGAACATTTGCACTTCAATTTGAGATGCAGACAACACAGACTCATCTCAGCAGCCTGTGCCCATGTTCAGCAGTGAAGGAACACAGGACAAAAAACATCCTGCAGAAAGCACAGCTCCACAACAGTCATTTCAGCAGTTCCAGGAAGGCTCCATACCCATTTGCGCTACTCAGGTGACCCTGAGGACACAGACAAATCTCCAAGTGGCCTCAACAACCCTCTAAAAGAATGCAAATGACCAGCTGTCTGCAAGAAATATAAATTCTTTCATTCTCCACCATTCAGTCAGAGCTGAAGAAGCTTTCTGGATGAGAAGTGAAACATCTTCAAAGAAAAACAAAGTCCAGTTGCCTCTTGAAAAAGCACCTTTGGGACATTCACAGCATTGTGCATTCAGGGTAATTAAATTAAATATGCATGGAGACATAGACTGTATTTTCCATGGACTTTTTGGAAATGTTTTAGAGGGTATTATTATTATTACACTATTATGCTCAAAGAACTCTGCCACTGGTAATGATAACCTTGTTCATTCTAATAGAATAAATAAATCTGTATATAACACTCTTTGCTTTCATTTTCTCATTCCATTAAAGGGGAATTTTCTTTGTATGGCCATTGAAGACCATGAGAAGCAGTGGGGTAGCAGATAGGAAAGATAAATAGGTATATCTTAAAATCAATGGTGGGATTCAAATACGTGAACAACCAGTTCTCTGTGTGGATGCCGCTTCCGGAAGTCCATTCTGGGCCTGGGCAACAAAAATTTAGTTACCGGTTCTGCTGAACTGATGCGAACTGGCTGAATCCCACCACTGCTTAAAATGTCCTTTAGTTCAAGAGGAAGTGGGGTAGAGACAAAGACAGCATTCTTAATTGTCTGTATTTACTTTCTGTGAATATGTCATATAAATTTAATGAACAAAATCACTTTACAGGAATTCTAACAGTGAATCATGTTTCTTTTAAGTATATGTAAAACTATTGGCCTTGATTTGAGGATAACTCTCTTTAGTATAATCAATACTGGGGCAATCAGATAAGAACATTCTACTGTTTTATTAAAGGGTCCCTAATTTAAAACTCAATAACTATTGCAAACCTTTAATCAGAGAAGATGCCCTGGGAAGTGTTTAGCTAAGTGATCTTATAACAGTTGATCTTTTTTTGTGCTAAGGAGCCATTTAACAGACTGACAAGTCTGTTTTCTATTCTTTGCCATTTCTGTTATGAATGAATAAAAGACCTTATGAATGAATAAAGGACCTTTATTTATGAATGGGATGGCACAACATACTAGATTAGATTAAAATGAGGCGGATATTCATCCTGTTGTGAGATTGATCTTTGCCATTTTCCTTAGGGAGCTACAGTAGCAATTTTTAAAAGTGTAGTATGTTTTACAAATTCCACAGCTGTGTTTTATTAAACCTAGTTTATCATGTTGTGCAAAGCTGCCTGGATTAAACAACTCAGAGGGACTAACTCTTAAGAAATGTCTCAGTCAGCTATATCCTGCAAATACAGCATTTGTGTATGCCTCCCTTGACTGCTAGAAGATCTTAATTAATGAAGCAGAATATAATGTCAGCCTTTGATATATTAAAAGAATTAGAAGAGCCTTGCTGAAGGGTAGACCAGAAGTTCATCAGCCTAACATTTTGATATTATCAATATGTCTTCAGGAATGAAAGTAACATCCTATCAGTGTTTTATGCTGTCATATTATTGTATTACTCTCTGTGGAGATTCCAATAAGCTATCCCAGATTGCAATTCATAACTGTTAGCTGTGAGAATGAAGTAATAGTAGGGGTGCTAGATTCCTCTCAACTGGATAAGCAAAACACTCCAATAGGCTTCCATGGATCCCAAAGTTGCAGATTTCCTGAAGCACAGTTGATGGAATATTTAGGAAAGAATTCTGTTACTGCTGGTTACTGCTGGGTATAAAATGAAAGCTTTGGTTACAGTGAAATCAGGTGAAATCAAGGACTGAATTCTTGTGCTTCTCATGTCCCTGGTATAGACAACAAAAGTGAACTATGACATAAGATGAAGGGGAAGAAAACAAAAGCAGGAATACCAGGGCTATAATAGGTATTAATTGAATTAGGCATATTTATTTAATTTATATGCTACCCATTTCACTATGAAAAGTGACTACTGAATTTATTTAATTTTGGCTGAAGAAAGAATGAGACAAAAGCTTAATGTAAAAAGAGAGTGTTAAGGTAAATAGTGGAGGAAGAGATATTATGGAGGCATTTAGGCATGAATCTCCAAGGATGATCTTTAGCAAGGGAAAACAAAATTGAAGTGACTTGAAAGTGCAAAAGATTTCCCAAAAGCCTTGGGTGGTGGAGCTGGAAAAGCACAAGCCACCACAATACACTCTGATCTTAACCAAAATTGGAACTATTTGATTCCAATGAGAAGTTATTAAAATTCAAGAGGATCAAGTGTTATCTTTTGGGGAATTGCCTATTAAGCATCCTAAGGACTGTTTTCTCTCATTTGGAGTCTCTAGTGAGCTATTATATGTAGCAATTAGGCTTGTTTGATGTACTGGGTTATAACCTTTAGGAGATTTAAACTAGTGAATCAAATTAATTATTTTATCTTTTTTCCTCCCATTGGTTAATTCCTGCTTCTGTTTAACACTATGCCCCTAAGACTGCTGCATATTTATTTTCTGCATTATTGCACTATGCATTTATTATATCACATTAATTTATAGATTTAGCCATTTCACTAATGTGACTCTAGATAGTGAACATAGGATCCAAAATGGAACAAGAAATAGCTAAAACAAGAATAGATAGTAGAATCATGGCACTCTAGGATTATTGGGGACAATACACAAATAATGCTTACATTATAAAACCACCCAGACAGTATTGTAAAGTACTATAGGGTGGTATATAAGATAAATACTATTGCTATTGCTATAAAGCACAATGCAGGAAACTTTTCATAAGGTGACTAAGGCATGAGTTACCATGAACAGGACTTCCTGATCCAGATGAATGGACCTCAGATGAATTTATGCAAAAGAGCCACCTATCCTTGGTTGCTGCCTGTTCTTTAAACAATAGCTGTGAATCTAGGGTGACTCTCAAATTGTGTACCAGTTTGGATGGAAGCAGTGCTACTCCATTCAGAACTAAAGATAGAAAAATCTGATATCCAGGAGTCTAAAACTTAAAGGACTTTTGCTAGTATTGAGCTGAAGCGTACTCTTCCCCATCCAGAACCCTATAAGAATTCCAAAAGCAGTGTTTAGTTGGACTAGAACAGAGATACATAACTGAGCATAATCACTTAACTGACGATATAGTACTTCACCCCGTATTGGTGAATGACTTTCCCCAATAGCTTCATGTACAAGAGCAGGGAGAATATAGAGTCCTGAAGGATCCTACATAAAAAGTTTTAGGCTAGGCCTCTCTCTCCCTATCAAAACTGACTGGAACTGATCCTGGACACTACATCATGCTTCTCATTCCCAGTCCCCTGAGTTGGTCTTGGAGTATATTATGAATACTTCTGAGAGACTGAGAAGGATCTATCTCTCCCCACCCCATCTCACTCCATTAGAAGTAATCTGCAAGGGTAAGTAACATTCTTTCGCTCTCATTCCCACCCTGAAACCCAGCTGGGAAGGGTGCCAGTGATCCACATCCTCCAGGGTTCTCTGAAGCTGCAGATACTTCTCCATTTTTTTTTTTTTTTGCTATCCTTCAGTGTGACTTGACTTGTAGACATTTAAAGAAAGATTCAGCTATAACATTTTGAAAGCATCAGATGTAATCTTGAATATAAACTGCTTAAATCTATGAAGGTAGAAATTGAAACCATGAGCACAAATCATCTTCATATCTGCAAAACCAAGACAGTCTTGTCTAAAGAACATATATGTTTATCAGCTATGAGCAGTAATTTATTTTATTTATTTATTTATTTATTTATGAGACTTATATACCGCTTTAAGTGCAAGCACTCTCTAAGCGGTGTACACCAGTAAGCAATGTATATATATATTTACATTTTACCTACCCCGGAAGGATGGAAGGCTGAGTCAACCTTGAGCCTCGGCCAGCACAGGGGGCGGCACCATGCATGCGCGGCACTCCCGGGCAGGGAAAGTCCTCGACTTACGACTGGTTGGGTAGTCCTCGACTTACGACCGGTTGGGTAGTCCTCGACTTATGACCAGTTGGGGGGTCGCGGCATTAAAAAGGTTGAGAACAACTGCCTTAGAATATCTTCATATTTCATAGGTTTGCTGGAAACTCAGGTCCATGTATTGATTCAGACAAAAATATATGAGGTTCTTTGAGGACACGTGTGTTGCTCATGTCAACCTTCTCATGGTTGTAAAACAACATGAGAAACAGCACAGAATCCGTTTGCCTCACCAAATTCAACGTTTATGGCTATTGAAATATGAAACCCTTCAAAACATCTGCAGCAGGATTGCCCACCCAGAGTTGATCTTTTACTAAAAGAATTTAAAAGGGAAAGAGACCTTTATGTTATGTGGTGCCAAAACACAAGAATGAAAATATGTCCTGAAATGATAAAAGCAGGGCAGGAGAGGACACATATACATACATAACAGACTGAAGTTTTGTTTTGGTAAGTGATGTCATGTATAAGCTCTTGTATGGCATTTTGCAAAATTGTGTGGGAAAAATTGCATTTCTTTAGGACTTATATTTTAATGCTGCTGGAGAAATGCTACATCAATTGGACATTTTACCTACTGCCTAGCAGGAAATATGTCGTATCATTCACAGCTTTTACCTTTAAGTAAAGCTTCTATTTTTTATTAACCTGAAAAAATTATAATGTATGAAGAGTCTATCAGAGCATTATAGAATATTCAACCGGCAGGTCTCACATCCTGGCCCCACCACAAAATACTGGGTTGTTTTTCTTTACATTCTGCCTTTGCTATTCTCTGAAAAAGGATAAAATACAAGTAGGGACAGTCTCTGACTGAGTGAGTTTTCCTGAAGCATGTTTGGGCAAACCATGCATCTAATAAAGCAGCAGTGACTCCCTATGTCTTCTTCCATAGAGAAAAGGCTAATGTCAAGGGGCATAGAGAGATTTTTGTTATGCTTCCCTCCCTCAGTGTTATCAGAAAATGGGTTATTCCTAGCCTTTCAAATAAATCAAATCTCTCCACACTTGCTCTGCTTGTGTGAAATACACTTTTACTGTCACTCATAGGCACTTTTGCAATCTATTTTGACATCCCATTAGCGATAGCAACACAAAATACTCAATACAGGTAGTCCTTGACTGACAACAATTGAGCTCAAAATTTTCATTGCTAAGCAAGATAGTTGTTAAGTGAGTTTTGTCCCATTTTACAACTTTTCCTTGCCACAGTTATTAAGTGAATCGCTGCAGTTATTAAATTAGTAACACAGTTGTTAAGTGAATCTGGCTTCCCCATTGATTTTGCTTGACAGCAGGTCACAAAAGGTGACCACGTGACTCCAGGACGCTGCAACTGTCATAAAGATATGCCAGTTGCCAAGCGTCTGAATGTTGATCACAGGGATGCTGCAATAGCCTTAAATGTGAAAAACAGTCATAACTAACTCACTTTTTTCAGTGCCATTGTAACATAGAATGGTCACTGAATGAATGGTTGTAAATCAAGGATTAGCTATATAAAAAACTGACCATGGGCATATTTGGCTCTAAATCAGGCTGGTATTTTTACTCCAAGATATCCAGCAGTCATCATTCTCTTGGACAGGCTTTCTTTACCATTCTACAATAAAGAGAATGCTCTGCCTTGCTTAATTCTTGACCTCACCTGCCTCAATAGACTTACATCTTGAAAATCTGGCCACTGTCTCACCAGGGAGGCACCTTACTGTCTGCAGAAAAAGTTCTGAGGGATCATCATTAAACATCATCAACAAGTGGATTTGTTTAGCAAGATGGCTCATATTATTCCTGATGAGGTATTAACCTTTTATTCCCCATGAACATTAACATTGAGTCAAATGATAGGTGTAGGAGCTTAATTAATCATGTGATCTTGGATGATGATTCTCAGTTTATGTCCAGGTTTTGGAAGGAGCTTTTCTAACTGCTGAACATTCACATTCATTTGTCATCCTCTCATTATCTGGCATCAAACAGACAATAAGAGAAGGCAAATATTTTACTTGAGCAGAACTTGACTCATTTCTTGAGTCAATAACTGCACTAGGCATTGAGGACATATCCATGGAAGTCAATAATTCAATTTCAATCTACATGTTAGCCTATGAGGTTTAAAGTAGTATGTTTGTATTAACGTTACAAAAACAGAAACTCTCAAGCATTCTTTAAGTATGCTCAATAATATTCTCCTTTGCCGAATCTGAGATGCTGTGATCTTTCTTTGGAGACTAGTTATGCTCATATGCCACCTGCTGTGTGGGAATGTCATCGTGATATCTTTGATCTGGTGCCACTCCAGACATTCCATGAAACAAATCTATAATCCAAATGCTTTTAGAAAAGACAAATATCAATCATGTTTTTGTAAATTTAATGGAGGAACTCCAGGTCAATTTGGCATTGGAATGGCATCCATTCCTTGCAGATAAGATTTTTTTTAAAAGCATCCAGTTGGGATGACTTCCCATAAGTCCTAGGCTGAGAATTCTAAAAAACTGAAGACCAGAAATATGTTGATATCACTAGGAAAATACAAGCAGTCATGGGCATAAAATGCGTTTCATAAATTTTTTTTTTTATAGAAAGGAAAGTTAACACATTGATACATAGGAAAAAGCATACTAAATTTTAGGTAAATATAAATCTTAATGAAATATTTCATTCTGGGGGAAATCAAACAAAAAACATTTTGAATTTTTGTACAGAATGTTCAATTACTTATAAATAAAATACCCAGTTTATTAGAGTATAATGATAGCTATTATCATTGTACATGTTCAAGAAATAAATTTTGGATAAAGGGGAATTGTTAATATTGAATTCTGTGTGTATTAGTTCACAGTGAATGTGTTTATTGGTATGGGTGGAGTCTTTGTATGGAAGGACAATAAATTTCTAGTAAGGATTTATTGAGCCATCTAAAATCAAAAGGATCTGGCATGCTTTCAATTTCTATTAGCATTTCAGTGATTTTTTTTAATGCCGAAAAATCTATAGTAGGTAACTTTTAAAAATAACCAGATTAGGATTAGAAAATAGAAGTTTATTAATAAGGTAGCAACCTATATCAACAAATTAAGTGCCAACAGTTAAGCACTGTACACTGAATAAAGAGTGCTTACTATAGATAGGGTGATATTTTAAAACCAGTCAAAAGATGCAGGTGTGTACATTGATGGGGATGCAGTTAGATTAATTTGACTAATTGGGCATGAAGGTTCAGACTGTGAACATCTGACATAAATTAACTCATCCAAACCAGTTCTTTCTTTTAAATCATTCAAAATGGTGCAGCCAGGGCTCTGGATTTAAAAGGCTTTGATTTTAATGTAGATTATTTTGAGATAACATCTTGTAGCAAGCAAATATTATAGGAAGAATGCTGTTGGAAGAGCCCCATGACTTTGCTCTTTACTTCAAGTTTCTGAACAGAACAGAGAAGTAGAAAGGGGCGTTGTCTTACCTGAATGCTTTTTCTCAGCATGATGATAGAGAATCCACGGATGGGTTGTCTCAATCTATCTGCTCCAATTAGACTAAGTCTGAAATTTTTGTACTGCCCCCTCTGTGCCAACTGCACCCCAGTTTTAGGCTAAGGCGATACTCAGACTTTAGTCCGACGCGTCTGATCAATATGGGAACCAGGCCAAGTGACCTTATGGGAGGGAGTGGATTCTCCATCATCATGCTGAGAAAAGGCGTTCAGGTAAGACAACGCCCCTTTCTCAAGCATGATTGGATGGAGAATCCACGGATGGGACATACCAAAGCCCTGTGTCCCTAGGGTGGGGAATTAGATTGGGCCTGGGTCCCATCCAACGTTAATGCGCGTTCTAGAACCTTGCGGCCAAATGAAGCTGTAGAAGAGGCATATATATCCATCTTGTAGTGATGGACAAAGGAAGAGGGCAATGCCCATGTTGCTGCTCTACAACTTTCTCTATGGAGGCCTGGGTAGACCAGGCAGCTGTAGTAGCTGTGCCCCGGGTGGAATGGGCCATGATATGTCTAGGAGCTTGCAGTGACTGAGTCTGGTATGCCAGAGAAATACAAGCTCTAATCCACCTGCCTATTGTGGGTGAAGAAATCTTTTGTCCTAGTGACGAAGGGTGAAAGACACAAACAGAGCCTCTGTTTTGCGGAAGGATGAGGTTCTCTGTATATAACAATATAAAGCCCTGCGGACATCCAATTTGTTCCACTGAACCTCTATGTCATTAGATGGGTTAGGACAGAAGTCCGGCAAAACTATTTCCTGAGATCTATGATACAAGGAATTAACCTTGGGCACGAAGGAGGGGTCTAGCCTAAGAGTTACCCTTTCCTTATGGAAAGTACACATGTCCTTCCTCACTGAAAGAGCAGCCAGTTCAGAGATCCTTCTGGCTGAAGTTACAGCAACAAGAAATGCCACCTTCATCGATAACTGTTTGAACAAACAAGTGTCAATAGGTTCAAAGGATGGTGAAACAAGAGCCTATAAAACCTGATGAAGATCCCACGAGGGGTATCTATGTACAGTTGGTGGTCTGGCATTGTTAGCTCCCTTCAGGAGGGAGCATATCATAGGGTGATGTGTTAAGGATTCATTGCCGCAGGAAATAACTGTGGCAAGTGCTGCTACCTGCCTGCGGATGGTGCTTGTGGAAAGCCCCTTGTCCCGACCATCCATCAGGAACTCCAAGATAACTGGCACTGAAACCGCCAAAAGGTCAATTTTGTGAACCGAACACCAATTACAGAAGCTTTTCCACGTGGCATCGTATATTCTATTCGTCAAGGGTCGCCTGGATTGCTGAATCATAGCTATGACTCTTGACGAATATGAGTCTCGGCCTAAGGCCTGCCTCTCAAGTGCCAGACGGTTAACTGGAGCCATTGAGGGTCCGGATGGCGTATTTCCCCCTGAATGAGGGAGATGCAATTTGCTGGGATCCTCCATGGAGGGGATGCGGAGAGCTCCATCAGGTAGGCGAACCAAGAGCGTCTCGGCCAATGCAGCACAACCAGGAGGACCTCTGCTCGTTCGTGAAGGATCTTCCTGATCGTGGCAGGAAGAAGCGGCAGGGGAGGGAAGGCATAGAGCAGTTCCCTGGGCCAGGGACTGCGGAGTGCATCTGTTCCCTCCGCTGATGGAGACGGGAACCTGGAAAGGAATCTGGGAAGTTGTGAGTTGGTTGGGGAGGCAAAAAGGTCTAAGGTTGGGGAACCAAACCTGTCCACGATCTCTCTGAACACCTTTGGATCCAGCTGCCATTCGGAATGGTTCACGATGGCTCTGCTCAGTGAGTCCGCCTGCTGGTTGGCCACTCCGGATATGTGCTCCGCCCTCATGGAGGCAAGATTCAGCTCCGCCCAAGACTCCAGCAATTTTGCCTCCTGCATGAGAGGCTTGGACCTTGTCCCCCCCCCTGTCTGTTGACATGGGCCTTGGCTGTGATGTTGTCGGTTAGAATCAGGACATGCTGGTCCTGTACTATGCTGCTGAATCTCTTTAGGGCCATGTGTATGGCTCTGAGTTCCAGCCAGTTTATATTGTTCTTTAGATCCTGCCTGGACCACCGACCCTGAGCCCAGTGTGTGTGGAGGTGTGCCCCCCACCCAAACAGGCTTGCGTCTGTGGTGATGGTGATCCTGTCTGCCTCTGTATGCTGAACGATCTTGCTGTCATTCCTGTCTCTGAAAGGAGGAGCGAGAAGCCTGGGCCCAGTCCCAGGATGGAGCTGGCCAAAAGGGCTGCCTTCTGTAATTACTCTGCGACATGTTGCTCCCTGAGCGCTTGTCTCCTTTCTTTGTTGAATTAACCAAAGTTTTACATTTGTCCTTACCTTCTGTTAAGTATGGCTCTAGTGCCTTACCAAAGAGCTGTCCACCTGTATAGGGTTTAGAGGCCAGACGCCACTTGGCCTTGGTGTCTGCTCGCCAATTCCTGAGCCAAAGGAGACTTCGTGCTGAGATGTCTGCAGCGATGGTCCGGGCAGTGTATCTGGCCGTGTGCAGGGAAGCGTCGGCTAGGTACTGAGACGTGGCCACTAACTTACCCAGATTCTGGTGAGCTCTGAGCTGGTCCGGAGGGATCATGTCCTGGAGCTCCTGTAGCCATAGGACTGAAGCCCTGGCAAAGAAGGCCATGGATGTTGCCGCCTTTGTTGCCCAGGCTGATGCCAGGTGGGACCTGCGTAATGCGGACTCAATCTTTTTATCTTCTGCCCTAAGTGCCTCATTTATATCCCCAGGGATGTTAGCATTGGGAAACAATGAGTTCAAGGGCTCATCAATCTCAGGAATCTCCAATAGGGAGGTCAGGGAAGGGGCAGCATTGAATAATGTCTTTTCTACGGAACCAGGACTTGAGAGGGATCCTAAACTCTCCCACTGTTTTTGAACTATATTCAGAAAAAGGGGAGGGCAGGGAATATGGCTCTGAGAGACTGAGGGCTCGGTATATATGGCGGGAGGACCTTTGGATATTGTAGGTGGGGTCTCCTGCTCTTGAGGGAGGTTTGAAGAAGTGCAGGCCTTGAGTAGCAGGGAATTAAAGAGTGAATGGTCAAAGAGACTGACAGGAGGGGTGGGGTCAGATGGAGTGATGCCCTTGTCCTCAGACATAACCAGGCCTGATGGTTCAGCCCCTGTTGATTCCAGATCTGATGAAGGATCATCCATCATCTCTGGAGATTGGGAATGATACATGGATTGGGGGGGTGGTGGCTGTGGGGTGTTGGATGCCATAAATTGAGCCACAGCCTGGGCTATCATGGACTGAAGATAGTCCGGATTCAAAATCTGGTTCTCAGGAGGGCGAAGCCCTGCTGCAGTGGGGGTGAATATGGCCTGGGGGCCAAATTGAGTGTGTCCTGGCCAGTTGCACCCATTCCTGGAGCCACTCTTGTGGCTGATTCTGATTGGGAAATTCCCCTAGGGGGAGACCAGGCCCCTGGGGCCGAGGCACAATGTGAGGAAAGGGGTTCAAAAATGGACCTTCCCGTTGTGCCTGTCTGACCTGGGGAGGCCGCCCTCAGTCTTTGGGACTCCTCCTCCTTCATCTGTGGATTATTGGTCTCCCTGCTTGGCTTGGCTCGCTTGGAGGTATTTTTTCCACTTGCCTCTGTTGGATGCTTCCTCTTGGCCGGCTCTTTGGTAGACTTCTCTGCCATGACGAATCTGCTTTGGGCTCAACCTTAGCAAAAATGCTTCCCCTCAGCATTGTAAACTTACTAAGGGAGCCCGCAGGATGATCCGGCCCGGTGAGGGGGGGTGGGCAATGGGGGGGTTGGTAGGCACTGTGTCCTTCCGGAACGAGCTGGCCTGCCCCAACCCAATCAGTCTGTGTGGCGATATCGTAGCCAAATCAAGAGGCCTCTGCCTCAAGTAGTCATAAACTGCCCTCTGGAATTGCTGCAGGCAGTCTGGGCCTCAGTCAGTGACAAAATGGCGGCCGTGAGTCATTCAAAATGGCGGCCGCCAGATTCGTGCCAAAAAAAACGGTCGTTGGAAGAAGGCCTTGAGGCCTGAGGCCTAAGCTGCGATGAGCCCTCGCTCTGAAGAGTCGCCTGGGCTTCTAACGCAGCGTATGGCTGTTAATTAGGTCAGCTGGGAAGCGCTGAGGCTGGCCGAGGACCGATAAGGCTTCCAGGCTTCGAAAATTGGGTCCATGCCCAAAACTTTCTCCTGCTGCTTGGGGTGGTCTGCTGAGGCCGAGGGACCTAGAAAAGGCTCCCTCCAGGCCTGACGAGCCTCGTCGCCACTTGCGGAGCCCCCCAGACAAACAGAAAGCTTACCCTTGTTTTCAGAGCCGCAGGCAGTCAGTGAGTGCAATTAGCGTCCTCCGACGATCAGCTGGCAGTCGGGAGATCGTCGGGGCAGCGGCTGGTGAATTGGAGCCTCTGAAGCAGAGAAACGGCCCCTGGTAGGAAGTTTACCTTGCTTCTGGAATTCAATTTCGAGCTGACTCTTAAGGTGGGAAGCTCTCTGAAGAGGAAAAAAAGGGGTTTCTCCCCCCGAAGGGAAGGGAAGATGTCAACTGTCAGTCTTGGCTAGGCAGCAGGTTGAGGATGGATGATCACTGGAAAAAAATTCAATATTGTCAAATCAATTAATGAAAGGGAGTTAGAACTAATCTAATAGGAATAAGAAAAGGAATACACAGTCTTCTGCTCCAGGAGCGAAGAAAAAACGTGTCTTAGAGCAAAGAGACTAAGTCTAAAACTGGGGTGCAGTTGGCACAGAGGGGGCGGTACAAAAATTTCAGACTTAGTCTAATTGGAGCAGATAGATTGAGACAACCCATCCGTGGGTTCTCCATCCAATCATGCTGGAGAATGCCTCTTCATCAACAATGCTATTGTATTCATGGTAAATGGGTGTCTCAATCCCCCACAAAATCAGATAACCCAATTCATACAATAATTCTGCATCATAGCTGTCACAAAAATTTTCTGATGCTATCTTGGCCATTGATAATCAAAAACTGAGGAAAAATAGATTTTTAAAAATTGAACATAATTAGCAAAAAAGAGAGAAAGGTTTATGAATATGCTAGACAAGTTGTTGTTGTTTTTTAAAAAAATGGTTTACAATAATCTGCTAGAAAGAGGCAAGTGGTGAAGCAATTGGTCCTGTCAGTTTCTCTAGATCCTACCCATCTAGTAGTTCAAAAGCATGCAAATGCAAGCAGGTAGGAAAATAACAGGGACATGAAAGGAGTCTCCTCTGGCATCCCTGGGCAATTGTGATGTCATCAGCTAAACTATTCAACCCAGAAGTGCTGTCGTAGGTGCTTCCAGCACAAATGTAGTAGTAGTAATGGGAATATGTAAATTGGCAAACTTCCACTAACAGTGCACTTTCTTTTCAATAGTGTTTTAAAGAAACAGGAGAAGGAAATCTACCAGATGGGTACTTCTTGAGTAAAAAATAATTATTAGTATTTTGTCATTGTCACTTTCTTTCTGGATAGAATTTTCTAAGGATATATGAAAAAAAATCAGTACATTAAGTGCTTGTGTACGTAATTTAGATGTTTGGCTTCAAGATGTGCCCCTGGGCCATTCAAAGGTCACCTCTGCCATTATCTTGCCATAGAAAGTAACATATGCAGAAAATTACTGGGTTGCTCATTTGGAGTTATGCAAAGTCAGCTATATGGGAATTGCTTTTATGTCCCATTTTCAGTAGGTCAGGATTCATGGTTTCCTTGCAATTTTTTAAACCAGAGTTAATCTTGACTAAAAGCTGTCAGGGAGGTCACTGGGTGTCCTAGGGTCATGAAATAGAAGTACAAGATACAGGCGCCTCGGTAGTTTTACAACATATTGCAGTTTTGTACTTATCATTTTACTACATGTAATGTTAATAACTGTCTCTGTTTGAATTGGAATGGAAGTTATGGGAATATCCTTGGCAGGAATTCAACTACCTGATGGAGAAAAAGCAGGAGGCGGCCATTTCTCCCAATTTTATTTTTTCTGGTGTCCCTCATCCTAAGGGATTAAGTAGAAAGAAAATGACATTATCTAAGGCAGGTAAATTATTCCCTTCTCAAACTTTTGGGAGGGGAAAACTAATCAGTTCATGTATAAAAATATTTGAATACAAAAGTCAAATTTTAAAATTTCTAATCTTATTCTAATTAAAAGTAGAAAGAGCACTAGAAAAGAAAGAGGAGGAAGGAGGTAATACTTAGGGAACATAACACATAAATAATAATTAAAAAAACAGTTTCTATCCAAGTAAATGAGCTATTGTCTTTGTAGAGGCAGTCTCATTACGTCTCCCCATCTGATCAACTTATACATGCTGCTATTATTCCACTGTACTAATCACCAGTATATTGAAATTTCCATAGACCTATATATACATATACATACATATATACATACATGTATATATATTGAATATCACAGCAAACAATCTGTTCTTCTTCAGAATTGTTTGCTAGTTTCTGATTTAAAGAAATTCTTGGGGAATTTGGCAGAATTCCTCCTACAATACTTTTAAAATTAATGGTGGCTTTATGCATAACAAAGAATATTAATAATTATTTCTCTTTTTAAATATGACCACAAATTCCAGCTTTTGATTATTGTTTTTGAGCTATTCTTGAAGAGATTCCTTTCCTGTTTGGAAACATAAATCATATGATGAAGCTGAGGTAATGGAAAAGGGACACACAGCATCAGAACTAAAGATTTCATTTAGTGAATGTTAGATTCTTGGAGCCAACATATTTCTAGCAAATATGAAAAAGGACCCATGAAATATGATTTAGTCATAATGCTTCGGAAAAGTAATTTATTAAAATAAACACTTGTAATTATAAAAGCAAGAGTAGCTTATTGTTTTCCCATCCATTAATTGTTAAGAGAAATCTCGAGACTTCTGGTCCTGTGCATTAGCGACTGGTTGTGGGCTTGCGGACTGCTGCATCCCCACGGGCAACTTTTGTCCTGCCTAGAGACCCTAATGGGTCCAAGCTACCCTGGAGAGGTGGCGAAGAAAAAAGGGTGCCCCAGTGACTCTGGAATGATGGTGGTCGTTCTGTTCGTCTTGGGGAAAGCCTTCTAACCTGACAGGAGAAAGGCTGCATTTCATCGATCAGCCCAAGCTACTTGCAACTGGAGCCCAAAAGAACTAACCAGTACTACAGTAAACAGAGTGCTTTTTTTTGTAATTTTTTTTTATTTTCAATTTTACAATACATAACAATCTTACAAATACTTCAGATAAAAAATAAAACAAATTAATACACACCACATTCGATCTTGCCCGCCCATTTCCCCCCAAACCGCATCCCATCTCAAACCAACTTACTTCTTTTCCTCTTTTTCTTCACTCACCCCCTCTCCTACTTCACCTCAATCTTCCTACTTACTTCTCACCTTCTTCTTCTCCCTCTTGATGCGGTCTAGGGGAAATGCCCGAGCAGTTCCTCTCTCAAAATTAAAACATTAATATTATATACAATAAAACTATTTCTACTTTATCTGAACTACTTAAACTTCAACCCATCCACCCCCCCACCCCCTCCCCCCACCCCTCTCCCCCCGACTTCCCAGAGCAAAATACAGGATTATGCAAACATATTAAACATAATCTATTTAAGTTTACTAATTATACAATGAACAAAATCATAAAAACCCTTAACTCTCTTCAAACTTTAACATCATAAGTTTATAAACAAAATCATTACTCATAGAATAAGTGAAACTTTGTAGTTCCATATTTCTTCTGAACATATTCTATCCATCTTCTCCATACGTTAAAATATCTCTCTTGTGAATGGTCCTTTAAATAAGCAGAAATTTTAGCCATTTCTGCTAAATTAGAAACCTTAAATACCCATTCTTCTAAAGAAGGTAAAGTATCCTTTTTCTAATATTGACCCACCAGTAATCTTGCTGCTGTTATTAAATTCAACATTAAAATAGTTTCTTTAACATTAAAATCCACAACAATTCCCAAAAGAAACAGTTGGGGAGTAAACTTAATCTTCCTTTTAAAAACCTTTTGAATGTTCCACCAAATCATAATCCAGAAGGCTTTAATAACTTTACAAGTCCACCAAACATGAAAATAGGTTGCATCCAAGCAACCACATCTCCAACATTTAGGTTGCAGGTTCGGGTACATACAGGACAGCTTTTTAGGATCCAGATGCCATCTATAAAACATTTTATAAAAATTTTCCCTCAAATTCTGGACCTGCATAAATTTAACATTTCTAGTCCAAATTACCTCCCATAAGTCCAACGAGATCGGTTCTTGAATATTCTGGACCTATTTAATCATACAATCTTTAACTAACTCTGTTTCTGAATCCAATTTTATTAACTCATTATAAATTCTTTTAATATGGGCACATTTCTAATCCTTGATCTGAATTTTTCATCTACTAAAATAATTCCCACTTTCTTATCCAAAATCCATCTCTGCACGATTTGCAAATATTGAAACCACGATTGTAAAATGTTTTCTTGCCTTAACACATCAGAAGACTTTAATTGCCAATCAGTACCTGACCAAATAAGTAACTCTTTATACGAGTAAACAGTATTTCATCGATCAGCTTGCAACCAGAGTCCAAAAGAACTAACCAGCACTACAGTAAACAGCGTGCTTGAAACTGGGTGAGAAATCTGATTTTCCCTTTTCTATCCTACACTTAATTTCCTGGAAAAGATCCCCAAGAAGCAAAATACCTCCAAAAGTGAAGGAGGGAGACTTCCACCCCATCATTATACTAACAGAATCATTGAATTAAAAAATTTCTATGGAGGATCAAAATATATGGTAGTGAAATAAATTTATAAACTTGAAAGCTAAAATTTAGCTTTGGACAAGTTTAAGATTGTTGAATGGTTAAGACTCTCATTTTAAAGACCATTGTTTATATTGAAAACTAAATAGATGCTGGCACTTAGTGGTGGATGAAGATTATGACAGCTATGATTTCCATAAAGAACTTGTGAAAACCTGGGAAAAGCTAATCTGTGTTTGTGACCTTCAAAACTTTAATAATAAAGAACAGTTGTGACAAAAAAAGACAACAATTTGGGCTGCAGACAAAGAGAGAATTATAAACTTTAGGAAAAAAAATCTTTTTTGAACTCTTTGGATTATAATTATCTATTTAACTGGGACTCTAAAGCTATTTGCAGATAAGAAGGAAAACTCCAACTTTTGGCCATCATGGATCAGAGACATGTAGACAGAACACACCAAGAAAACATAAATACCTCTCAGGAGGAGATATATAGTATACTGCAATTAATTCAAATAACACTGAGTTCAAAACACAAAGAAATCCAAAATAACTTTGAAAATACAAATCAATCTATTTCTAAGTTAACTTTACAACAAAAAAACTTTCAGGAAACAACAACAGAGAAGGAGCAGACAAAACAAATAAGTAGACATAAAATTGAAAATAGAGATTCAAAGATGGAAGTTAACAAAGCAAGAAAACGTGATTTAATCCTAGTGGGGAAAAAATTACAAGAAATGAAAAAAAAACAACTCATCCCTTAAGACTACAAAATAAATCTGAGGACAAAAAAACAGATTGGATTAAAAAAATGTTAAGAGAAATCTCATTTAGGATATTTCAATTAGCTTTTTTCTTTGAGTCATAAACAAAACTCGGACAGTAAAAATGACTATAGAAGCTGATTTTTTAAATATCGAAACTGCAGCTCCGACATGCACAATGACCAAGAGCATTAGACTTATATGCCAGAAATGTAGTTTTTTTATGCCAGAAAAACCAAAGGTTTCACATAAACCTTTGGCTTATGTAAAGTCAGCTTGTAGTCTTCATTGGCCTCACCTTTTGCACAGCAATTAGCTCTGAATATTTTATTCCCATAGTTTGGGAGAGAGTCTCTATTGAGGAAGGGTAGATGGACCTTGAAATCCACATCCAGGCAACAATTACTGTAGACCAAAAGCTTTTCCTCAGTGCCACATTACTGTGATCTCCTTCAATGAATTGACAGAAAAGAAGGCCAACTTACCTGTGTTTTCAGGTTAAACAAACCTAATTCTCCCTCAGTAACATGATTAATAAGTGGTACTCTCTCTATAGTTTGAATTCTGGACATGTTAAGGAAGGCAATTGGTTTCTCCTCCCAGACAGTATCCCCAGCACTAGTTGAAGTCCTTAAAATGATAGTCAGCTTTGTCTGCAATCTGGAAGAACCTGGTATTAATATACTAATGATAAAATCAATTTTATAAGTACTGAATTCAAACATACTGAAAATAGCACCATCCCGGCTAAGAGGGAGATGAAACACACTCAGGGAAACTTAACATGTTTTGTTTTAAAAGAAAGTTTACACAAATGATTCAGTGAAGACATGTTTAGTAATTACAAAAACCTCATTAATTATTGGAGGAGAAACCAGAAGACAGAATGGATGAATTGTCCTAGAAGAAGATATTGAACTGGAACACTGGATATAACAAGTTTTCATTTGGTGCAATTTAGGATTGAAAATTATAATACAAAATAGAGAATCATATAAAATATAATATGGTTGCAAAGTATACCTGTTCTGAATCGTATATCTCTATGTAACTCTAACTAGAGAGCATGTATCTGTATGTTAGAATACCTGGCATATATTGGGTTAAGTGCTGTCTCCTTAAGAGATGGATTATGGGAAATGTAGTTTAGCTAGTCAGTCATCCCACGTTGATGGGTCAGTGGGAGGAGTTTCTAAAGGGCATTGGGAGACTTCCTGGACACAAGCCAGATTGGAATGTCTTTATCTAAAGAAGAGCATGGGCATCAGATGTCACCCGATGACCTTGTGCTGCTATTAAGATGGTATGGAGAGAGAGCATCATTCTTTCACCTATAGGAATGGACAAGAAATGTATTATCAGAGGCAATCTTCATGAATGCAAGTAATCTGATTAAATATGTTTTTTGTTATGAAATCATTTCTATTGAGTTTATCTATCTGATTTGATTTATAAGGCATTTTAACTCAAGATCATATGGCAAATCTCTTGTATATGACCAGGATCAGGATCCTAACTCAACGAGTCATTACCCTACATGTTTCTTCTATAAATGCAAGAAAAGCTAAAGAAATAGCTTCACTGTTGCTGTGAAGACTCTTTTTCAATTTGTTTTACTTCTGCATTGAGAAAAGAGGATAGAAATTCTGAAATGAATCAGGTTGCATGGCTCTTTAAATTTTTCAACTATTGTTTCATTAAAAAATGAACTTTGAGCAACAACAATAGCCATCCTGCTGAATTGTGATGTTTTATTTTGAATTCTCTTACAGATCTGGAGTTGTCTTTCATGCAGGCCAGCTCAGTAGAGAAATTGTGGGAGTTTATAAAATATGAGTCTGGATCAGGGAGTGGCTTCTCTTAGTTTAACATAACTAGGTGAAAAACAGACCAGAAGCAATGAAATGAGCATAAATTCAGAGAAAAACAAAAGTAACAGTTAAGTGAATTAAAGTAATTTTAAATTTGAAGTGGGTTGTATAATGGATACTAGGTACTACAGACATATTTCAATCATTTTAAGTAGATTTGTTGTCAATCAATTATCTATGTGAAGTGATGGAAATAGCTGCTTTCATAAGTAACATCCGAGACATAGATGGTCCAATTTTCTATGATCTTTTCATGTCTGCCTTAACCAAGGAATAGTTCCTTTTATAAACCTTTACTGCAGAAAAATATGTTTCTTTTTTTCTTTCAGAGACATCTGTGGGTGGTTGTCATTATGACTAGAAGCAGTGAATTGTTTCAGATGTGATTGAAAGTATAACTTCTCAGATTTACTGCTTTAGAGTCAAAGTTAGAGTGGGAAGAATCTGGTACTTTTGCAATAAAAAACATATACTGCACAATTGTGCTTTTGCCTTAGGATGGGAAATCTATAATCAGATGCCATTTCCCATCAGGAACTGTCAACATGGCCAATGACTTGGGATGATGGGATTTGTAGCCTATTAACCTCTGTGAAAGTCAATGCCTCTCCAGTTTTGCATTATGCCATTCTTCTAGCACAGAGCACCCACATGATACCAATTCACTTCTTTTGAATTCCAAATCAAAACAGCAGCAACTACAATAAGCCACAATGATGCACAAATTATATAGGATAATGATGTAATCATGCAAATGCCACAATTATGTATTTGTGTTGTTATGTAACTTGAGGCATTTTTGTGATGATGTCATCACAAGTGTGTCATTGTTTGTCCCCCCTTTGGACATCCATGAATCAAATCCTTTCTTTCTGGTGAAAATTTTGATTTAACCCATTCATCCTATCTCTTGAATATATTTTTACTCTATTTTTCCTTTCTCTTCCTTCCAATGTCTTATTATCCATCTCTATTGAAATCTAGAGTGTAAATTACTAAAGGCAAGAAATATTTCTTTTTTATTATTATCCAGCTATATATCACTGAAGAAGCAGTGATGCAACTACAGTGACTGTAACACAGCCATAAAAAGTCCCACCAATTAGCTAATAGGTGCTAATACTTAAATGCAGAATATTTGAAAGAGCGATTGACTATAAAAGCCCAAGATTAGTTTGGAAATATTATATAATTTTATATGTGTCTACTTAGAAATAGATGGTATTGAGGTCCCTTAGGTAAATAAGTTCAAAATTGAGGCTAAAAGAAATGATGGAGCACTTTCAAGCTTTGTAAAATGTGATGTTCCCTTTTCCCATTTGCTCATCTCATAAACTGTCTTTTTTCACTTATAAAAGATATCATTTTTTTAAAAAAAAAGTGGTGTTTGTTTCCAAGTTAGAAGCTTTGCTGATTCTCCTTCTGTTGCTTGCAATATTTCTGGGGGTATTCCATCAGTTTCTGTAGCTTTCTAACTTGATAATGACCAGAATCTAATTTTGTCTTCTAGGGCTAGAAGTTCTTGTAAGTAGGAAATCTCTTCCAAGCTATCTTGGGTGTTGCCATCTTTACTGTACAGTATTTCAGGATACTCCCTCCATCTGATTTCCTATGAATCAATTACTATTTGTCCATTGGCATCTTTAACCAAGGTGATCATGATGGTCAACAGTTAAAGAAACTGACAGCCTGGGTTTGAGACCCAAGCTCCCTGCAATGGGGGTGAGCTCCTGTACTTGCCCCAGCTCCTGCAAACCTAGCAGTTTGAAAGCACGCAAATGCGAGTAGATAAATAGCTACCATGTTGCCAGGAAGGTAACAGCATTCCTTGCTTGGCATATAGTCATGCCAAGAGGCATGACTATATGCCAAGTCATGCCTCTTGGCTATAGTCATGACCACAGAGGTTTCTTCAGACAACACTGGCTTCCTCGATGAAGAAACAGAGATGAGCACTGCCCCCTAGAGTTGGACACAACTGGACAGGTATCTTCACCTTTAGCATGCCAATTTCAGGTTGGAACCTCTATCTGAGTTCAGACAACTTTTGAAAGACTTCCCTTTTTTTCCCATGTATGTTTCCATCCTCTACATTTGTGAGAAAGAAAAAGAGAGAAAGAAAGATGGAAGAAAGGAAGGAAGGAAGGAAGGAAGAGAGAAAGAAAATCTGCATCAGTATCTGAATAGGTATTGATTTAAGAACTGTTTCTTAATGTAGACATATTACAGGGTCTCATTATTGGTCTGATACTTGGTTATTTTTTTTTTAAAGTATTAAGTGGGTACAGTTAAAAGCTCATACTTTTCCATGGATATATTCAATCATTGAAAAATGTTTGTCAGATATCTAGAGCAGAAATGGAAAGACAATGACCTCAATCTCCTTTCATAGAATACAGGATTATTCACATATTTACAGGATAGATATGTCCAATATCTAGTAGTCTAGGCTTTGTCAGTGTTTGATGATTTCTTGTTCTCAAAGAAATTTCTCTCTGAAATGTATTTTCCATATTTTTGCTTAAAAATTAAGAACCCTTGAAACACTAATAGATACTGGCATTAAATTATTCCTTTGGTTATAATGAATCAGTCATAATATCAAAAAATTGTGCACCAAAGCTTTAAGTAATCTGTGGGGTAGCATAAAATGTTTTATAGCAGGGATCTGAAACCCCATCTATGAGATTTTAGTTCACAACATTTCATTTTTCTCAGAATAGTTTCATTTTTTTTTTTAAGGAAAGGGCTCCTAAATTCATTTTGACATTTTATTTTAGGCAGCTCTCCTGCTATCCTTATCTAGAGGTGTCTGGTATTACTCTCCTATATCCTGTGGTGTTATAAGGTTTTCACTGAAATTCTTTCACATACTGTTTGTATGCAATACTATAATTATAGTGTGAGGATCTATAGAAACTTCCTGTTATTTGTTGCCAATTTTTTTTAATTGAAATTCCCCAAAATTTCATCTGAAGATAGCCACCCCACCATCTCAATTAAAACATGGTTGCATGTTTTCTAGACTGCAAGCTATACTTGGATCCTTGAGTGGCTTACTAATGGCTACTTTAGAAAAATAGATGAGTTGGACCCAAGCTATTTTTTTACTTACTTAATTGAAATTAAATACATTTAATATGCTTATTCTTCAGATAAGTCACATTAAAAATTCACAAACAATATCTGAAACATTCTGAGAGCCACACCTACCTGTAAGCCTTTTTGATCCAAGTGGACATATTTTGTCCCTTTCCTCTAGTCAGTTTTAATCATGTCTATAAATAAGTTAACTTTTGATTAAGAAGAGAAATTTCCATTTCTGAAATATGTTGGAAGAATACTAAACATATATAAATATTTGTATCTAAATTTAAGACACTTCTGTATTGAAAGTCAAGCCGATTTTTATCACTGAGAAAAAGATATGCTTAAACATCATATGGGTCGTACTGTGTGAAATTTTCTCAGGTACAGAAGTAATGTTCATTTTAGCTGGAGATGTGAATTAATTTTGTTTGCTGCACATTTTTAAGTGACACATCCTAATTCAGACTCCCTGGGACAATATGGTAGTCAGAATGCAGCTTTGGACTGTGGTGCTCTCCGAATGGTAGGCTGTACTCAACAAAACATTTTGTACAAACATGGATTTATTAGGAAAGCTGAATGAAAAAATTGTATGTTGTGGAAAAACAGCATATGGAGATAAAAGTGATTTTTGTTCATATTTTGCTTTTAGCCAAAAGCTTTTTCACTATAAAAATAATATAGAACCAATAGTTGATATATGATTCTTCAAATAACAACTGAAGAATTGTTCAAGTGATACAAACTTTGCAATCATCAGCAATCTCCCCTGAAAGAATATCACATAGTAGGTGAAGACTTCTTCTTCACTGTTCCACAAACCAGGACCTGAAATACAGTAGCTGTTCCAAGTTACAGAAAGATAGATTCCAGTTGTACTTCAGAACAAACTAACTGTTAGAGGAGTTTTGACAATGGAATCAATTACTTAGAGAAATTGTGGACTCCTGTTACTTGATGTGTTCAAGCAGAAGCTGCCTGGCTATTTGTTACAATGTTTCATTTAATTTGGATTCTTGTACTAAGAGAAGATGGACCTCATGTCATAAAAGGTTTTTCCCTACCCCCATAAGGTTATAATCCCAGACAGAAAGCATGCAACTTAATCAATTAGTGTTTTGATTTAACTATTTTAATGTCTGCAAATTCATTCCATTTTGAAAGAGATGGAACAAAAGTATTCTATAATAAGAGTAAAGAATGAACAATATTTTCAATTCAAGGGAAGTGTCTTCCATCAAGGTGGACATCAGCTGGAATCTCAATTCATTATAGCTGAGGAAAGATTAGACTATACAGATTGCATTAATTATCATGACTGAATATATTATACCATTTGAAACAAAAGACTAGTTGATCACTTACACATCAATTCAAGAGACGGAATCTGAATAAAAGTTTGGAAAGTTTCCTAAAACATTTTTGAAACATAGCAGTTAAATGAAGATACTGGACAGACTACTCTTATGATTGAATACTTCTGAAATTGTCATATGTGATTCTTTCATCCATTCTTACTACTTTTCTATAAATTTAGATATTTTTCAAATGCTGAAAAATGCTGTAAGTCTGCAAATTGGTATTTGATCAATCTGTCAATTTTACTCTAGAAACAATTTGCAAAACACTTTGAATTTGAGATATGTACAGGTTTCACCAATACTGATAATTGTAAAGATTACGTCTAATCTTTGATTAGGCAAATACTAAGTAAACTAAATTTCTGGTCATTATCTTTCTTTATGCTGGAGTTTACAGACAATTTCTAACCTGGTTGAGTACGGAATCAGCCTAATGTTCTCTGCTCAGTTGAGATCTGCCTTTTGACCTCAGATTTGCCAAAGTATTTCACTGTAATTTTAGGATATTCTCAGTTACAATTATTTTGGGGATGGGGGATACTTTCTTTCTTTCAAAAAAATCTGTCCAAGACTTTGGATGGATTAACCATTCAATCTATGACATTTTAAAGATAAATATACCATTTTGGGACTTGCTAAATATAGTAGAATCAGTAATCCACTTGTCTCTGAATTTTATGATATAATTGGCAGTGTAGAAGACATGCATAGAAATACATGTTCTGTGGAATGATATGAAGATTAAAACATTTTGAAATGAAAAAAAAATGCCTTTCAGAAAGTTGCACACATCAGGAAGGGTATAAAAATGTATGCATGAATAGTGTTCATAAAAAGTGACAGCAATATTTCTGTTATTTTCTTTCTGTTGATTTGTGAACCAAAGGGTCAAAGACAGAGTGTAATTGACAGATACACCAATCTCTAATTAGAATTTACAGTGTGGAATGGAAAGCCTGTTTAAGCTCTAATTCTCTTTAATTCTCTTTCAATTATCCCAATTTTATTTTGCAAAAATCCCGCATAGCTATTTCTTTTTTCATAGCCCCAAATAAGAAAATTCATGTTGCTCTAATTCATACTTTAGGGGACATGCTAACACAGTCCTTATATTTCCCACCACAACTTATTCTAATTTACATCTGAAATCACACCTTTTATATTAAACTTTCATCCAATTAAAAGAAAAACTCAGAGCAACTAATATTAAATAAGAGATAACAAAAATATTAACGGTACCAGTATCTGATTGCCAGGATTACCTAATTGGCTATGACTAGATTCTGGAGTTAAAAGGATTATCTGATTGGAAGCTTAGTATATCCTAGATTTGGAATGAAAGTTAAAGCTGATGAGGCTTAACTTAAATTCATTAATGCTGCCTTGTCAATGGACTTGCATCTCTCAAGAGCATTTGTTTTTACTTTTCTTTTTATCAGTTCAAATTCTTTTACCTGTCCTTCCCTTTTGTACCCATTCCCAACTTGGATTTCATACACAGATACACACTATTGCATTTTTTAAAACTATTTTCTTGCCTAAGGCCATGTTCCCACTTTTACCTTATAACAACACAAATATGCACAGGCAACACTTTTTTTTCCTGACCTTCCCTCATGGCCTGGCCTTCATGTCAGCTCATGGGTTAGACCAAGTTAAGTTGTTCTTGGTTGTACAGCTGTTAAAGCAATATTGCTTTCCTCCTTATTCAGACAGAATTCAAAAGTTGTCTCAAGAGACCGGTAAGGCTTGATTGTCCATTTCCTTGGAGAGTAGTCAAAAGACTTGCAATGACTGCCAACAGAGGCAGGATAAAAATTTGCAAGGAGGACAAGTTTCATGCAGTGCAGTTTTCAGCTTGGTTAAGCTTGGCCTATATCTTTTGACATACATGCTTACCATTCAGAATCTGTTTAACCCTAAATTGTTGGGGTTGCTTAGGAATCAGTCCATGCAGGGTGTGAAAAATAAGTCATTATGGCAGCCAAATCAAAACTGAACAGTTTTTAATGTAGGTCATGCATGCGTATGCAACACATATAAGACCAGGCACAATATTGATTGCACCATCACTCTTACCATTTTTATTCTTTTGACTATACCCTGTGAATACACCTGAGCCCATGTGCTTACTGAGGTTTATAGGAGTCTTTAGAAGTTTAATACGAGCCAACAACAATGAAAACAGGTACATGAAAAAAAAATTATAAAGGGAAAAGAGTATTCCCAAGAAGGTGCGAAGTGCTATTTATTTAAAAAACGATTAAAAAATACTTTGAAACAAAATAATATGATAATGGAATGGGATTATAAAAGAATGGAGGTTTGTGTTTTAAGTCAAAATAACCCTTCTGGTGCCATACATGTCTAGTATGGGATTCTGTTATCTACAATACTTAATAATAAAAATGTGAAGAAGCTCAGTGTCCTTTGAAAGTTATATGATATTTTGTGCTAAAGGAGATGCAAATTGCAACAGCATACAAGTCTAACAGGCCCTTCTTCATTGTTTCTCCTCCTAACCAGGCAAATGGTATTTTGGGGAATATGTCAAAGCAGTGACAGAGAACGGCTTTGTGAAAGAAGCAGCTCTTAGCAGAGAATTTGAAGGAGATGAAATGATTCCAGGTGGCAGGTAGCAGACAGGAAGTGTAGATTTTTAAAATATAGAAGACTGGTTTGCTGAAAGGATGAAGCTAAGTCCAGCTGGTGGTAATAAAAAAACAACTGACTTAAGATAAAAGGCAGGGAAGGTATAACAATGGAAAAAGGAGAATAAAGCAGAACCTATATTATTGAAAACATCTGAGTACTATAGGCACATATGCCCAGGAACTTGACATAGGGCCATAAATCTGTCATAGACAGAAAAGCATGAAGGGTGAGAATGATGTGTTTTAGCTTTATTCAGCTCTAAAATTCAGCTCCAAAATAATCAAGTGTCATGATGGAATACCTCACTGGTTACACTTCCATATTAGCAACTCTGAGTTTAATAATATCTATCAAAAAAGAATTTTGTTGAAGATGCTTAAGAGGATACGTTTTTCAGGTGCAGGAACTTTGGGTTCTCGTAGCTGAAATGCAAATAATGATATTTCTGCTCTTTATTTATTAATCCATTCAATTTCTATACCTCTAGGTGGTCAGTGAGGCTTGCACAACCTTTTTCCACTTTTTACTCTGGGAGTTAAATTAGATTGAATGGTAGTGACTCATCCAAAGTTATCAGTGACTTCTTATGACTGAATGGGGATTTGACTGTTTGGAGAATTCGAAGAGTTGAAGCCCACATATCTTAAAGTTGCTGAGGATGAAAAACCACTGCATTACACTACTCTGATTCATTTGGAGGAATAACTAGATGAAGACTATGTAAGGAAACCTTGAGAATAAATTGTTTATATGTAAAGCCTTCTGGCATATCTTTGTCCTATAGGACAGTTGCTAAAAGAGCCAGTAAAATAGGGGTAACGATTACCTTATCTTGTTCTGCTTAGTTTGTTGGAAGAAACTTTTTTCTGTATATATTTTCTTTATATATTTTTTTAAAAATATGACTAGTACTAGGGAGAATGTCATGGCTTCTTTTGAAATTTCTCAGATGCACAAGCAAAATTTCATGAACATTTTCAACTTTCACATTTTGAGATATATTGTTTTAACTGTTTTAGCATATTAATCAGTTATTGCTTTTCACCAAAGGTCAGTGCAATCTTCCAGGAAATAAAATCTCAGAAATGATTGGTGATAGAAATTACAAACATAAAAAAGAAGTATTTCTACTTCCTGAGATTATTGAACATGGTGACACATAGATGAACTCCAACTGAAGGGAATCCATTCAGTGCTTGAATCAAAACTTGCAAATTTCATGAAACAACAAAAGAAAATCTACTTTTTTTTCTCTTTGGGTTTTAGTACGCTTTAAAGAATTTTGCAAAGTGTCTAGTTTTGCAATTATCATGTGTATATCTTTTCCAAGGAAAACTAAGCTAATATCAATATTCTAATGTTGCATTTATTAAAAAAATTCACACTTGCCAAATACTAGTTTGCCATCTATTGATTAAAATAAACGTGATCTTATTTAAGCATGATACATCAAAGAAAGTGTCTTATTAATTTACATTCCAATATATTTAATTATCCAACCTTGGTCAATGCAATGCTTATTTATAAATACACAAAATATGAGAAACTTTCTTCCAAGGACTTTCAGCTTGCATTCTGAGTTACTAGTTTTTAAAATGTGCTATTTTAATATTCTCTAAATATGAATAACATCTTAGATCAGCAAGTTATATGAGAGTTGGATCTTTTTGTTAGCATGGATCTTTTCAACTTCCAGCTATTGGAAGAATAGGAAATATTAATGATAATTATGGGTTTTGAAATGACAGTGCATAACTATTCTAAAACTGCAATCTCATATACATGTTTACAGGGAGGAAGCCCCAGTGATCTTGATCTGAACATGCATGTAAAAATGCATTGTCAGTTAATTATAATGCTGCCTTTCTAGAACCAGACTGCAGAGACATTAATTGGTTTTTTCATTATTTTAAAATTTCTTTAATTAAACATATGGACATATGATTCATATATGGATTCTATTAGTGATAGTTCAGGGGCAGTCTTCAAAGCTCTTAAACTATTTTGATGCTTGACAAATATTCACCAGGTGGCCATCAATCAAACCTAACACTCTCCACATCAAAAATGTATCCCATAACACTGAGCTCTGGAAATTCTTCTTTAGAGACCAGTTTGGGTTCCAACTTTGAGGGCCATAATGAAACCCACAAAGTTTCTGAACTGAATGCATCTTAAGACTACTCTACACTCTGCCTATATCTAAGTCATTATACAGCAATCCTTGACTTAACAACAATTCATTTAGTGACTGTTAGAAGCTACAACAGCACTGAAAAAAGTGACCTATGACCATTTGTCACACATACGACTGTTGAAGCATCCCCCATGATCACAAGATCAAAGTTCAGATGCTTGGCAACTGACTATGATGGTTGTAGTGTCCTGGGGTCATGGGATCACCTTTGGTGACCTTCTGATGAGCAAAGTCAATGGGGAAGCCAGATTTACCTAACAACCATGTTACTAACTTGACAACTATAATGATTCACTTAACAACTGTGGCAAGAAAAGTTGTAAAATGGGGCAAAACTCACTTAACAAATGTCTTACTTAGCAACAAAACTTTTGGACTCAATTGTGGTCATAAGTCAAGGACTACCTGTATTTTTGTAAGCTGACAAAAGCCATTTGGGCGTGAGCAGCAAATTCATTTATAAAATAAATGAAAGTTACCTTGATTAAGTGTACCTTAATAGCAGTTTTTTGTTATACTTTATTACTTGTGCATTTTACCTATTCTGACACTTCAGAAACAAAATATAAATTCCATTTGAGCTTCAATAAATATCTGAATTTAATTACAACTGTGTATCTGCCAGGTTCCTGAATGGTTTCTATTATTTGTGGCAGCTAATAATGCTCTCTTTGCACAGGAGTACAACACAATTATATATGTGGTAAATATAAATCATACATAGTTCTCGTAGACTTTGTTAACGTTAGAGTGAAAAAAATTATTTCTGTGAACACTAAAAAAATCCTTGTTGATTTCTCAAATTAAAATAAAGCCAAGAATACTTTTTTCTTCTCCCCTCAGGAGTACTTCTTAATTTCAAATTCTCTCTGTGGTTGAGAATGTTCAAATTACATTTCCAGTCAGAAATGCATTTATTTTTTTTTTCTTAGCTTTGTTTTTTTCCAGACTTCTAATGAATGCAAAAGAGAATGTTTTTCTATTTGGAACGGCAATGAATTATATATTGTTTTTATCTGCCTCAGAGGGGATAAATTTTCTACCTTCTATTGACAAGGAATAATACTTTCCCGAAACTGGATCTTGGTGAAGCTGTAAATTAGTTTGGATTTGTATAAAGAAAACAAAATATTTTCTCAGATTATTTTTATAAATTTCTAGTACTGAAGCTTGATCCAAGGGAAACTGTGTTTTAGTATTTTTTTTTTTAAAGAAAAACTTGTACCATACTGTATTTTTGAAGAACAAATGATATGAGCCGAGGTGGCGCAGCAGTTAGAGTGCAGTACTGCAGGCCACTTTAGCTGACTGTGTTCAGCAGGTCAGCGGTTCAAATCTCACCGGCTCAAGGTTGACTCAGCCTTCCATCCTTCTGGGGTAGGTAAAAGGAGGACCCAGATTGTTGGGGGCAATGTAAATATATATATACATTGCTTACTGGTGTACACCACCTAGAGAGTGCTTGTACTTAAAAGCGGTATATAAGTCTCATAAATAAATAAATAAATATGAATGTCAGTTGTGTGTGTGTGTGTGTGTGTCTTCTTCAATCTTGGGTCCTCTACCATAGATCTGAGAGTTTGAGGGTTGTCTGCAGGATCTTACCTGTTCCTAGCACTGCATTCTTCCTGGATAGAGAGCTCTGATGTTGTTCCTGGGATCTGGTGGAGCCATTCTGTCACCTTAGGAGAGTCTCCTTCTAATGTTGCATAGGAAAAGCCACAGGAGGAAGAAGGGATATTGCCACTGGTCTTACATCGTTCTTCAAGGAAGAGCTGTTTGATTACAGGCTGGATTGTACGGCTCTCAAAGGCTCCTGTAGTTAAACTTGATAGCCTTTTAAATCAAAATATATTTCCCAAAGTGCCACAGGATCAAACAAGATTAAGGCGACCTTGCATCTTTCTATACTGGAAAAAATCCAGAATACTTTACAAGAAGATATTTCAGCCAGTGGTTGTCTACACTTTGCAAACTATCTCTTTGTCCTGAGGATACTTTTCTGCAACAAATGACAAGTTCCAGGAAAAACTGCTAAATAATTGATTACCATCCTTTTTTTGCATTAGACTTAATTTTAAAGCAGAGAAATGGAGGCACCCAAGAAATTAAGGATTATTTTTTTCGCCCAAATAATAATTAAGGATTATTTTTTTCTTTCCCCTTCGTATACCATTTGACCCATTTGAAGAAAGTTATTTCTGGACTGAATTCAGTTGCTCTGAATTGATAAGCAGTTAGGGCAAAAAAAAAAAAAAAAAAGGAATTCCAGGCCCCCTCCCCCCAAAAAGTCTCAATGAAATTAACTAAATTATCCAAATTTTGATATAGAGCAGAAGTGCTGCTAAATTTTCAAGATGCATTTGCAGGTGACAGGGACAGACACTTCTATTTTGTGACTCACAAACCAGGGAATTGCAAACAGCACTCACTCTTGCTAGTATTCAGTGGAGACTTTTAAAATTTGAATTAGTTTTAATAGCACTTTGAAATGTTTTAAATGCAGTATAGTGGTCAAGGCACTGGAGTAAGAGTGAGATGAACAGGTTCTATCCATCCTCTTTGGCTAACATATCTCAATGGTTTCTGCTGGAAGCTAACATAGGAGAGGCAGCATTATATATTGCCTTTAACTCCTGAACGGAAAGGTTAGGCTTTTAATTATTTATTTATAATTATATTTTGGGATTATGAACCAACAGCCAAGAGAAAAAATTCTGCTACTCATTTAACAAGAAACACTGCTCACTGGCGGCTTCTCAAAATTATGAATCTGCAACAGTTGTCTGTCACTACTTCAAGACCCTCCTGAGGATTTCTGGGTAAGTAGGCCCAGATGACCTTGTAAGAAGGCCTGATGAAAGTATGTGGCAAGCTTATTCCTGAATGATGACTGAAAAGGACAAAGAGTTCAACATAGCTGGTCTCTAAGACAAACCTTTACGTGATTTCCCATGGCGACTAGTGCAATGCGGTATTGCTTGATTTGCCTAGGTGTGAGCAGTAATGGCAATTTGTTGTCCGTGACTTCATTCAGAAGTCTTATTAAACACAAGAGGCTTTCAAGGTGGTCTACAAAAGTTTCTTAAAATAACACTCTAGTGTAAGCAGATAAATAGTGCTAAAAATAATCTTTGTAATAAACACGATGTTTGACCAATCTAATTTTAAAGCCTATTCTGTGACAATGAAGTGATAAAAAAAATTGGTTCAGTAACTTCAGTCAAGGCATAAAGGAAAGTGTTAAAATTATAAATATAGATTAACAATCACACACACACACACACACACACACACACACACACAAACATTTCTACTGTGAACAACAATGTTGTTATTCTAAAATTAGAAGCCAGGATAAATTTACTAGGGTTTTTTTCCCACCACATATGTTAACCTGTATTATGTGGAGTCTAATCCACCTTTTGAAGATCACAGTGTGTCTGTGAAATTATGCACTAGGTAAGAGAGGAAAGAAATAGAGTTTGCTGCTGAGAAGGGATGGACAAAAATGTCAATTTTCAGTTTCTCTTGTGTTCAAATGATTTCCAACTTAAATTTTTTGATTCTTATTTCTAAAATGCTAGATAGTGAACATTCCTTCCATATAATTAATCCAATGGATTTTCCCCCCTTCTTTCTGCAAAATTGCAGCCAAGGATACAAGAACTCTTGGCAGGAAGCATAAAGTATCAGCAGAGAAAAAGGATCTCCTGACCATTTGTCAAGAACGCTTTAATTTGGATTGCTGAATTAAGCGAGGTGTTCATCTTAGTGGCCTAAGTCAGGGGTGTCAAACTGCCGGCTCGTGTGCCGGATGGATCATAGCAAAACTGTGCCCACCCCATTGCTGGCAATGGCAAAAAAGTTGTGATACATCGCGACATGACGTTGCAAGTTTGACACTCCTGGTCTAAGTGGTTTTGCCAAACTCTGAGCATGTTCAGCTGAAGGTAAGTAGAGATTCCTTGAGATTCATAATTTACCATTTCTTGTCATGCATAAAAAACAATTTTTCAAAAGAGCTAGAGCTGTGTGGGGTGCAGCAGCTGACAAGCTTAAGCTGGGCTGCTCCTTATGTTGCTAGTGTTAATTTCAGCTACTTTTCTCACATATCACTGGCAAAAGCATTATGGCTTCAGTACTGCTGCTCCTGGTCTTTCCATCCAGGTTCTACTTCTACCAAGGTTCTACCAGTCATAACTAAGTAAATCTTCTTGTTCTGAGTTAAGCTCAGTTCCTGAGGATGTTATGCACGTGACATTGGCAACTATTTGGAAGTGGTTCATCATTCTCTTTTTCTGGAATCTCTTGTTTCCCATCAGTTTTCCAAGTGTAGCTTACAGCCTTGGTATTTCTTGGTTGGTTTGTCAACCAACTGATAACCAGATCTGACCCTGCTTAGCTTTTCAAGATCATTCAAGGTCATTTAGATTGCTGCCTTTTGGCCAGGCTATTTAGGATAGGAAGTGTAAAACTGAATCAACCTGAAAGAAGAGGCAATAAGCCAAAATATTTGGAGTGGACAGAGTTCATGAGAAGAATGGAAGACCTGATAACACAACTGGGGAGCAACAAAACCTGAAATGTCATCAGCCCATCATTGAAAATAATAAATATCTGTATACTTTTAGTACATACAGTATAATGAAAGCTTTCCCCACCCCCAAATGCATCAGTATATTATACTCACAGATGGCTTATCAAGGGACCACCAATGACCAGTACATTATTGCACTAATAGGGAGAGAGCTTTTGATTTCATGGTTTAAAACAAAGTGACCCAAATATAATTACTGAAGCTTATTAATTTACCTGTTATGGGTTGGTAACCCTTCACGGACTATAGTGCTTGTTACAGGCAGAACCAAGAAAATTATAGCCTTAGTTTAGCACAATTTGATTCTAGTTTGAAAATTAAAAGAAATGAAGCACTAAATTTCATGTTTTATGATTGTCTTTTATTAAAGAACAATTAATGTCCAACTTTGACAATGTCAGTTTTGGAGCAAGCAGGTATAAAATCCTAGAATTTGCAAAAATGTCAGCCATGTAGTACATTTATGGCTCTGATGCAGAATTGTTTGTAAAGTGGTTTTACTCCTTGTGTCCTTTTCTGCAGCCAGTCTTAGGGCAATGTTTAGTGAAGATTTGCTTTCCTCTGCAGAATATATTGCAACTATTGTGCTATACATAACTTTTGCACTACTTTGGGATTTGCTCCAGAGCTGATCAATCTCAGATTGTCAGTGTTTTTTAGAAGTTAAATCAATTTTTTCTACTCTGGTACACAGGAAACTTAAGCAAAGCTGTTATTTCCCTTCAATGGCTTTGATTCTGCAGATCTTGTGGGCAGATTGGCTTTTTGCAAGAGGTAACCTATCCCATCCTCTGTCTCCTGGATTCAAATTCTCTCCCTGCCATCCTCAGAGAGGTTCAAAGCATTCTGTTATCATTTTCCCTTCATACACCACAGTGGCCTTTTAATGCCATTTAATGAGACAGTAAAGATGGGCAGCTGGGAAGACTTTGGAATTCATAGAACCATAGAGTTCGAAGGCTCTTCTTGTCCAACCCTCTGCACAAGGCAGGAATCCTCAGACCATACCAAGCCAATAGCTGTACAAAATTTGTTTGAAATGGAGGCCAACTATTCTGAGAAGCCAACTATTCCACTGCTTAATAGCTTTCATGGTCAAGAAATTCTTCCATTGTTTGAGTTTAATTCCCCTGTGTAAAGGGGAGAGATTCCCTCCTCAGGCACTATGAAACATAAATCCACCCCGTCTTCCTGACAGCAACCCTTCATGTATTAGAAGAATGCCATCATGTCTCCCCTTAGCCTTCTTTTCTCTAAGTTAAACATACCAAGTTCCTTTAACTATTGTCCATAAGATTTAGCACCCAAGCTCCTCACTTTATTTGTTTCCAGTTTCTCAATATTCTAATTCTATTATATTTCCCCAAAGGATCTTAAAGGCAGAATCCCCCCCCCCCCAAGTCTTTCTGCCCCAAAGAGAAACCAGATCTGCAGAAATGCAGATGTGATAATCTTGTCAGAAAGATTGGAGTCAGGAAACTGGGATTAGAAAGAAAGATCCCTAGAATCAACAATCCCTCACACCAGAAAAATCCAACAGTCATCAGCCCCAGCCCCAGAGAAGCAGGATATGACCTTTAGGACATAATAGGATTAATCCACCACCATCAGAATACCAGAAAGGCACACTCAGACTCAGGTCAAAGTTCATGCCACAGGAACAACTCCAAACAATAGTTCAAGAAGGTATAAAACCCACCACTCTCTACTACAATGTGGTCAGTTTTTCCAGAGCCATCTTTCTGTCTGGCTCTCCTCTTCAATAAACTACAACCTTCTTTCTAAAGCAGTCTTCATGTTGTTTATTCCCGGCTTGGAATGGACCCTGTTGAAGATTTTTCTTTCAACATTGTGATCTTGATGTTATGTTTTGCTGATGCAGCCCAAGATTGCATAGGCTGTTTTGGCAGCTGCAGCATGCTGCAGGCTCAAAGTTTATCAAAATCCTTTTGAACCTTTAGCCTCTCATGTGACGAGTTAGTAATATCCTCCCCTTCACAAACTTTGTGTCATTTGCTCAGCATCCCTTCTATTCCCTCATCTAAGTTGTGTATAAAATGTTGAAGAGCACTGACCCAGAGCAGAACCCCGAAGGATCCCACTTTATACCTCTCTCAGTATAACAGAGATCCTTTAAGGACCATGTGTTGGATATAGTTGCCAACTAATTGTAAGTCCATCTGGTTTCAGTGTTATCATGAAAGGCTGATTCAAAGCTCATTCTGACTCTTAGCTTTCCTGATCCATCCTTACAGATTTGGGCTACTTCTTGATATTCTGTTTTTGTTTTATCACTTTTTCCCACTTTTTAAATGTATCATTTTTATTCTGTTTTTGTTTTATCAATCTTTTTCCACTTTTTAAATATATCATTTTTGTTTCTCCGTTTGCCAATAAATTCTATGCAATTACATGGGTCTCAGTAGCTATTACCCATTTTCTCTTCTTTGATATTATTTTATTTATTTATTAAATTTATTTGCCACCCATCTCGCTACAAGTCAACTCTGGATGGCTTACAACATTAAAACCATAACCATACGGCTTACAGATAAAACCATAACCATAAGAATGCAAAATTATGATGAAAAGAATTTGTTGTTGTTGTTAATTGTGAAGTCGTGTCTGACCCATCGCGACCCCATGGACAACGTTCCTCCAGGTCTTCCTGTCCTCTACCATCTTCTGGAGTCCATTTAAGTTCACACCTACTGCTTCAGTGACTCCATCCAGCCATCTCATTCTCTGTCGTCCCCTTCTTCTATTGCCCTCAATCTTTCCCAGCATTAGGCCCTTCTCCAGTGAGTCCTTCCTTCTCATTAGGTGGCCAAAGTATTTGAGTTTCAACTTCAGAATCTGGCCTTCTAAAGAGCAGTCAGGGTTGATCTCTTCTAGGACTGACCGGTTTGAACGCCTTGCAGTCCAAGGGACTCGCAGGAGTCTTCTCCAGCACCATAGTTCAAAGGCCTCAATTCTTTGGCGCTCAGCCTTTCTTATGGTCCAACTTTCACAGCCAATACATTGCAACTGGGAAAACCATGGCCTGGACTATACGCACTTTTGTTGGCAGGGTGATGTCTCTGCTTTTTAGTATGCTGTCTAGATTTGCCATAGCTTTCCTCCCCAGGAGCAAGCGTCTTTTAATTTCTTGGCTGCAGTCCCCATCTGAGGTAATCTTGGAGCCCAGAAAAATAAAATCTGTCACTACCTCCATTTCTTCCCCATCTATTTGCCAGGAATTGAATGAATGAATGAATGAAAAGAATACAATGTTATAATTTAAAATATTATTTGAATTGGGGCTTAATTATTTTCCAGCATTTTCTAGTTCCCCTGAACTGTTTTTCCTTTCAGTATTCCCATCCAAGGAATCCTTTCTACCTTTTCTTTTATCTTATTAATGTCAGTTCTCTTGAAATTTAGAACTCTGCTTTTCAATTTCCTGCCTGTCATATGGTGAATGCTAGGATCATATGGTCATTTTCTCCCAAGCTTCTTCCAAATTCTATTTCCACCCCCATTTCTTCCCTGTTGTTATTAAGTCCAATTGTGTGTATAGACCTAGTTCCTTCTGCTACCTCTAGTTTCTAGATTAAAAAAAAAATCTACAATGAGGACTTTAATATTTTTATAATTAACTTTATCCCCCATGATTTTTCCATGTAGAATTCTGCAAACTTTCAGACAAATGTCCCCATATCATACTCTAAAAATGTAAATGGGACATAGGGTGAGCCGAGGGCTTTTGCAAAATTTGCACAATAGCTGGAATAAAGTTACAATTGAAATTCCACCCTTTTTGCATGAGTTATGACATTGACGCATGTACAAAAAAGGTGGAGCTTTGATCACCAAACTTCAACAAACATCTTGTAGATATTGATCCCACCACATCACCCACAGATGCACCCGGCAAGTCATTTTATTTCCCTTTCATTCAAATGAAGCAAAGGGGATTTTTGCCATACTAAGACAGACAACAGCTCAGAGGACAAGAAGCTGATTGGATGCCTGGAGGACATCCTTTGCATTTTCTTATGGGTTAACTGAAGTGAAAGAGGGCAAGCATTAATTGACTCATGGCATTCTATATTCTGAAGTTGGCAGAGATGAAAATGTCTGCAGGTTTTCAAATTGCTTGTGAAGGATTGTGGGGGTAGAACTACTGGTAGTGTTGCTGCCCATAATTGAGTGTTATACATCACTCAGTATAATGCTTTATTAATTCAGCTTCTTAGGGAATTCCCAAGATTACTTTCATTGATTGGTTACATCTTAAAAGGTTTATTCCATCTCACTTGAGCCTGCAAACTGGGGTTTTTAATCTGAATAAACAACATGGGAGAAAGAAGGTAGATGGCTAGGAATGTTAATATTTCCCAAATTAATAAGTCAAATGATATATTTCAGTTTGTGAATGCAGTCCTTATTGGGGCCCTCATAATTTCCTCTTTTCTACATCTCTGGAGCTATTTTCATCTCAGTAGAGTTTTCCCTACTGCTTTCATTTCTTATCTGCCTAATGGGAATAATTACCCTTTACTTCCAAGATTATTACAAAGATGAATAAGACAGAGCTACATGTTCTTTGGGAACAAATGTGAATTCTATGGCCAAGTTTTTAAAGTGTTTTAACTGGGCGTTTGAATGTGAATTAAAGTAAAAAGCAATCATGTACTTTTAAAGTATTTAAACTGCAAGCTGAAACAAGCCATCATTTTCTCTTGCATGATATTATAAACTTTCTTTCAAAACCAAGAATTATGCATTTTCTGAGAAAAAGTCTACAGGAGTTTGTTGAGCAGAATCCCTATTCGTATGGTGCCAAGTAATACAGGTGTGGTGTCAACTTTCGGATCCCACCTCCAAAATGCAGACTTCATGAAGGAAGACCAGAACACAGAGATGTCAACGCTGTTAATATAGGATATTATTGCTTTGACAAGATATACAGAACTGTCTGATATTTTTAGAGTTAATTCAGATGACAGAGTGAGGGAGGAGATTCATAAGGAAAGCCCGGGAAAAAGGAACGGAAGTGAATCTTTGCCCTCCGGGCTAATTGGAAGATGTGACTTATGACTGCAAAATAGGAGGGGTTTAGAAAGAAAAGTTAGATGCAAGCAAGAAAAATTCAGATTCTGGCATACATCCATGATGTGCCGTCGATTTGTTATCCTGTTAATAAAGACTTTAGGATAAACATGCCTGGAAGTTCTTTGAAGTGTTTCATTAGTTGGAACCATGACATCAGGTTTGCAAGGCTGTTCTTCTCTAGTTTCATATCTTGCACAGTCAAGGTTCATATGTTTGAATCTGTTGGGTGGGTGGGTGGAGGCTATATGAGCAGGAGGGGGAGGAGAAAGGGCACATGTCATAAAAGCAACAGGAGGCAACATCCTTGAGCTCATTGTGAACATTGCTGTTCTTGGAACCTAGCTAATAGACACTTAAATGATTACTAAGATATGGAGAAAAGACCCTTTGAAGGTGGCGGATTGTCAGATCTGCCTTTTTGCCATGTGGGGAAACTCCCTAATCATAAAACAGAGAGTCCTTCAGGATTAATGCTCCACTTTCAATCTATGAATATGCATATTTTTCTAGTTTTTTTAATGGTATTTTAATACTTTATTGTTAATTGTAATCAAATAATTATAATCATAATCCATTGTAATTACAATAAAGTAAAATAAATAAATTGGAGCACCAATAACAATCTTGCCACATCAGATTCCAACACTAGGGCTTGTCAGCATAAAGTTCTATTTAAACCGGTGAATGAGGACAATCTTGCTATGAAATAAGATTTTTGAGAGTGTTTGTGGGTCATAAGCAAAGACATAGGTATGACACTCTCTGCCTCTCTGTGAGAGGTAGGAGTTAGTAAGTTTAGATTTTAGACCTAGACTCTACAGTTTGCATTGGAGAGTGTAAATAGGGAAATATTTTTCAACATTCAATTACTGCAACATTCTCCCCCCCCCACCTCCCCCAACTGTGATTCACCTGAAATGCTTTTTTGGCAGAACATCACTCTGTGCAAAATAGTTGGTTTGGGGGTCAGACCTGAGCAGAAAAGAGTTTCCAGAGGTAAAGAAGAATCATGTGTTATGGGCCATTGAGTCAACACTGACTTCTGGTGACTACAATGTCCCCAAGGCTTTCGTGGCAACATATTAGAATAGAATAGAGCTGGAAGGGACCTTGGGGGTCTTCTAGTCCAGCCCCCTGTTCAAGCAAGAGAACCTATATTATTTCAGACAAATGGCTGTCCAAGTCTTAAAAACTTCCAGTGTTGGAGCATTCACAACTAACTGTCAGGAAATTTCTCCTTAGTTCTAGGTTTTCAGAACATTTTCAGAAGCAGTTTGACATTACCTCCTTCCTAGGGGTAAGAGAGGGTGACTGGCCCAGAGTTAGTCACTGCCCCTGATCTAAGGCAGAACTAGAACTCATGATCTCCTAGACCTAGCTTCTAATCAATCCCCTTCACTATTAGACCAAACTGGCTAGCAATTAATATGAGTGATTAGTAAAAATATTATTACTTTGGTGACCTCAAGAAAGTCTTGATCAAGGATTCCTTAATGATTTCGATCTAACCTTCAGCATGGCAGAATTTCATGACTTCTGAGGAAACATCTACACTACATTTTTAAAAATCACCACAACACTGCTCGAAACCTTTCTGCAACTATCTGCCTTTGTCTCCCAGCTTGTAACTATGAAGTGAGTGGGAAGGGCTGCCTATGTGAAGTTTTATGTGCACTTTAAAAAGATCGTGATTATTGGGCTTGGCTTTAATTTTCTAGGGAATGTAAGGGAAAATACAATGAATGCATTACGAGCTCTCTTGAAGAGCTTACAGATAAATTCTTCAGATATAAATGCGATTGTTTGGAACATTTATACTTATAAAAATATCAATGACATTGTTGCGAACATCATAACTTGCAGTCTCTCTATAAGAGAAGTGCAAATTGCTTATTGAAACTTTCCTATTATACAGTACGTTGCAGTTTACAAAGACCTGGGCAAAGCTGATGAAGCCTATAAAGTTTTGATGGAGAAAAGCCACTGTATTAAATTGATACTCCATATTGTGTTTTTTTTTTTCACTTTTGCAGTGTTTTCTCCAAATGGGAGTAAAAATGATGCATATCTCTAGGGCAATAAATCCCAATATTGATTATCAATTTGTATAAAAGCGTATTACAAGAAGATAACTAAGGGTACAGATCTTAATTCAGGAAAAAGAAGAAACACATTCATTTGAGTCTTCAGGCTTCAAAAAGCCCCCCATTTACCTGAGATTAAATACAGAAAAGCTGTCTCCTTTCCTTCCAAATACTGATATTTTAGCTTGACCCCTCCCCACCTTCATGGTCATCTTTCATTTGTCATTCCACCTTTATTTCCCACATTTCCCTTGGCAACTTATATTTACCCAAAGCAAGTCCTTTTCTTCTTTTCAGTTTTCATTAGATGAATTTTCAATAAGGCATTTTTTGGCTGTATAGGCTTGTAGTCTCTAGGCCACTAAATCAACATACAGGAGTTCATGTAGTAAAGTTATTCCCAGTATGCATAACTTCTGACTGCATGTGAAGGAGACTCATATATGAAATGTTTTCCCAGTATTGTTCATCATGACAGCAAACCAAAAGGCTGTTATGCTGTTCACCAATTTGCAGTTTGCATGGCACAGGGGAAAGATGGAAGAGAAAAAAAAAACAGAACAAAATTGGGCAGTCTTATGCAGAACTATAATTAATTATCATTGGGATTCAGCCTAATATCCTAATTCATGAATTTCAAATCAACATGTTAAAATTTACCTTTTTTAAAAAAAAAAATCTGGAGGAAATATACCTGTCTTTTTTTTCCTCTGGTATACCAAAGAGAACCATAACTATTCATTCAGATTATGACTATTGGTGGAAGCTTGGGTACTTAGGATCCACTTTCCAGATTACAACACATAGTGATTCCAAATTAGGAATTGTTTCTATAAAATAAATATGAAGTAGTAAACATACTTACTGTATTAAATTATAGTACCCCCTATGCCAGTGGTATCCCAGATAACCACAATGAGATGGTCATTGACCTCGAACCAGACATCCTAGAATGTGAAGTGAAATGGGCCTTAGAAAATCTGAGCAACAACAAAGCTAGTGGAGGTGACAGTATTCCAGCTGAGCTATTCAAAATCTTAAAAGACGATGCAGTAAAAGTGCTACACTCAATTTGCCAGCAAATTTGGAAAACTCAACAGTGGCCACAGGATTGGAAAAGGTCAGTTTACATTCCAATTCCAAAGAAAGGCAATGCCAAAGAATGTTCAAACTATCGAACCATTGCACTCATTTCACATGCTAGTAAAGTTATGCTTAAAATCCTACAAGCTAGACTCCAGCAGTATGTGGATCGAGAACTACCAGAAGTACAGGCAGGATTTCGAAGAGGCAGAGGAACTAGAGATCAAATTGCCAACATACGCTGGATCATGGAGAAAGCTAGGGAGTTCCAGAAAAACATCTACTTCTGCTTCATTGACTATGCAAAAGCCTTTGATTGTGTGGATCACAACAAATTGTGGCAAGTCCTTAAAGAGATGGGAGTACCAGACCATCTCATTTGTCTCTTGAGAAACCTATATGTGGGTCAAGAAGCAACAGTGAGAACCGAACACGGAACCACTGATTGGTTCAAAATTGGAAAAGGAGTCCGGCAAGGCTGTATACTGTCGCCCTGCCTATTTAACTTATATGCAGAGCACATCATGAGAAAGGCAGGGCTAGATGAATCAAAAGTTGGAATTAAGATTGCCGGGAGAAATATCAACAACCTAAGATATGCAGATGATACCACTCTAATGGCAGAAAGTGAAGAGGAACTAAAGAGCCTCTTGATGCGGGTGAAGAAGGAGAGTGCAAAAGTTGGCTTGAAACTCAACATTAAGAAAACCAAAATCATGGCATCCGGCCCTCTCAATTCCTGGCAAATAGATGGGGAAGAAATGGAGGTAGTGACAGATTTTATTTTTCTGGGCTCAAAGATCACCTCAGATGGGGACTGCAGCCAAGAAATTAAAAGACGCTTGCTCCTGGGGAGGAAAGCTATGGCAAATCTAGACAGCATTCTAAAAAGCAGAGACATCACCCTGCCAACAAAAGTGCGTATAGTCCAGGCCATGGTTTTCCCAGTTGCAATGTATGGCTGTGAAAGTTGGACCATAAGAAAGGCTGAGCGCAAAAGAATTGAGGCCTTTGAACTATGGTGCTGGAGAAGACTCCTGCGAGTCCCTTGGACTGCAAGGCATTCAAACCGGTCAGTCCTAGAAGAGATCAACCCCGACTGCTCTTTAGAAGGCCAGATCCTGAAGTTGAAACTCAAATACTTTGGCCACCTAATGAGAAGGAAGGACTCACTGGAGAAGGGCCTAATGCTGGGAAAGATTGAGGGCAATAGAAGAAGGGGACGACAGAGAATGAGATGGCTGGATGGAGTCACTGAAGCAGTAGGTGTGAACTTAAATGGACTCCAGAAGATGGTAGAGGACAGGAAGACCTGGAGGAACGTTGTCCATGGGGTCGCGATGGGTCGGACACGACTTCGCAATTAACAACAACAATGCCAGTGGTGGCGAACTTATGGCATGAATGCCAGAGGCGGCACTCAGAGCCCTCTTTGTGGGCACTCATGCCGTTGCCCCAGCCCCACCTCCCCCGTGGCCCCCTCCTCACCAGCAGACCCCCCAAGGAGAGTGACCCCTGAGCACAATCCATGTGGAGCAGTGCAGCCAAGGACCTGGCAGCCAGGCAGCGGGGACAAGACTCTGCCCTCATGCCCTTCACGCGCAGATGATGCTGTGGGGTGTGGGCATAGGGCATGGCTGCCATGGTGCTGCTGGGCCACCTGGGCAATCTGTGGAGGCAGTGAGTGGCCCTGTGGGTGGGTAGGGCTGGAGTGGGGGCAGAGCGGGTGGGACGGGACTGAGTGGGAGTGGAGAGGGGGCAGGCAAGGCCGTTTTTTGGGCACTCGGTCTCTAAAAGGTTCGCCATCACTGCCCTATGCTTATGAGCCAAGGAATCCTCGTTAAAGAAATATTGTGTCCAGAAGAGTCTACTACTAACAGACATTAAATATCCTTGTTAATTATTTGTAATTCAATGTTGATCTGTTGGTTGTCCATGAAATATATTAGGCTTCAATTCCATTACCTTGAGCCAACTTAGTCCATAAGAACTATATTGTGCAACACATCTGAAAGGCACTAGATTGACTAAATGGTCTTATATTGTAGAAGGGCTTAGACCTGAGATGTAACATGTGATTCTCAGCATTTTTCAGACACATATATAAGGAAGGTGATCTAGCCACAAAATGTGCTAGTAGAAACGTATTGGTTTTTCCTTGGATTTTTCTCCTTAAGGTTCTTAATATCTTAGCTCTAGAGTAAAACTCATTTTAAAAGTGAGGTATAACAAATTTCTTAGTTGGATGATCCTGAATATGTCAATGTAACAGTATAATTATGTCCTAAAGAGTTTATGGAAACAAGTGTCTTTTCACTAATAAACATATTATGGTGATAGTGGTTATCTGCATTATATAACCTGTTATGTGTGTTTGTGTACATGTATATGTATATAACTATAAACTCAAACAAGTTTATTTTAAAATAACAATGGATGGAACAAAATACTTGTTGGGAATAATTTTAAAATATTTAGTGAAAGGGGGAGTGTCAGAGAAGATACTGAGAGTTACGAATGATGACAAAGAGGTTAGCAAATCCTCTGGACATCATGGGACAATACAAATGTCTTTCCCAGGGTTGTGTCATCTTTCTTGGAATCTGTTTGAACGTGACTAACATAACAATGGTTGGTTGTGTGACTAAGGCTCAGCTAGACCTTTGCAGTAGTAGAGAAGGTCAGATACTTGAAAGTAATTCCTAGTTAAATCCGGAGTGTTTGTCAGCTGTTCCATGTGCTTTGCAAAAAAAATCTCCAGATACTGTGTTGTAATGGAGAAATGGTGTTTGACTTTTGCATTTGCTCTCCTTTCTACTGCCTTTGTACAGCTGTCAAATGATCGCTAAGTTGCCAAACGCTGCTGTCTAGCAGCTGTCACATGTCCTTGATCTCCTCTGATTCAAGCAGCAATAACTTTTTGAACATGGCAACAGTTAAAAGAAAGAAATAAAGAAACAAGTAAAAACAAAAGAGTGTTTTTATTAAAAAAAAAAAAAAAGCAAAACAGGAATCTTTTGTAGGGCAACTTTGCTTGGACCAGAGACTGTTCTCCCACTGTTTTGTGGCACACTAGGCTAAAAATAACATTTCATTTAAATTCATTTAATTGCATCAATTTTAATTACATTTTATTTAAAGGATTTAAATTATGCATAATTAATGTGTTGCTTCTCCAATTATGTCTTTCTGTCTCTTTCTGTCAAATTCAAAATGGCCATTTTCTGAGAACATTTTGAAGTTTCTGAGGACCCAAGGCTTATGAGAATTGTGGACCTTGGGGCCATGTTTAGGAATATAAAGGAGGACTGAAATTCTGAAAATATGAAGGCAAGAAAAGCATATAGGAGGGAGGGAGTAGAATAAAAATAACAAGCTTTTGAATTTTCATGCCAAACATTCTTGGCTACTTGAAGAAATGTCATTTTCCTGAATGTAGAGGTCATTCTAGATAGCATCTTCCCATGCTGCAGGATTAGTAACATAGAGTGTCACCTATGGAAAGAGGAAATTACATCAGAGATATAAAATCAGTACTCTGTTTGGATGTTCATTATTGTTCATTGCAGTAACTGAATACAAAGTTATGATATGTAAAATTCATATTGTGTTGTACCACCCTATATTCTATTTTGTTTATGTTTGCACAGAATGTTCAGTCTCACAGGGATCATCATACAAGGGAAAACCATAAACTGTAATCCTTGGCTGTAGCCCCTTGCCACCCACATGCAATTCATGGGGGAAAGAATAGGGTTTTAAAATACTGGGGAAGGATGTTTTTTTCTCTCCTAATAAATAGCAGCCCTGATCTGTACTGGACAACTGTGCACTTACATTGGATTAAAGAAGTGTTTCTCAACTTTGGCAACTCTGAGATGGGTGGACTTCAACTCCCAGCCAGCAAGGTTGAGGAACACTGGACTAAAGTAAAATAGAATGCAGTGTATCCTTTTAAAGTGATATAGCATTTAATTGACTTATAATTACATGTCTTTGGGTGTTCTACAGATATCCACATCTGTATCTATCCATCTGTTTCTCTATCATCTCCTTCTACATCTTTGAGAGAACAGCAACATTGAAATTAGACTGCCTAATTCTTGGCCAAGCAGATCAGGCTTTCTGTAAATTCCTTAGCAAGCTTTTCCATAATGCTGTCAAGGTTAATGCAGTCAACCTTTCCCTCAGTGCTGACATTATCACCTAAAATAAGAGTGCTGACATTTAAAGCTCTGACCACGTGAGTATCCCCATTCTCTGTTCCTTCTTTTTCTTTTAAGACCACATTCCCTAGTGCCTTGTACTTGGTTTGATTAAATTACAGGGCAACTTAATAGGCAGTGATAATTAGGCTACCACTGAGGATGGATATATTTTATCGCTTCAGATTTTATATACCAGTGTACTGGGAATTCATCAAATGGAAGCTATTTGGCTTAATTTTACCCAAATAAATAAAAAAAAATATCTTTGAGACATAGGGTGCTTTTGAACCTTTAATGCCCTAAACTGGAAACTGATCCTTTTAAGGCCAGTATTGAGACACCAAATTTATTTATTAAGAGTATTGCTATCCCATCAGTTATTAGAGGGTTAACAAAGATGGTTTAAATGAAAGTCTAGATTAAAATGGCCTCTTTGAAGGTTTGATATAAACTCATGGTGTGTGTATTATCTATCAGTACCCTAAATCAATCCGCAGCAAGATTGAAGATTATGCACCATAATCTATCATATTGGTCCGCTTTGGATTGATAGATGAATTTTTACTTTCTAGCAAGTGACGGTCTCAAAGTCACCCAACCAACTTAGGTTTATCTATACCATCCATAAATATGAATAAACATTTTGGATGAAATTTGTGAATGGGTGCATATGATTGATTACATGTCATCAAGTCGTTTTCAACTAGCAACTACATAGCCCTTGCTTAATGACAGTAATCAGGCCTGGAACTTCTGTTGCTAAGCAGTTGGTCATAAACTGTAATATCGCATGACTGCATTACTTAGCAACAGCAATCCCAGCAGTCCCCAGCTGCCATTGTTAAATGAATTGCCATGGGTTGTTAAGCGAGGACTTCACATGAATATGTCTTCCAATTACTTGCTGGCTTCCTTCCCCCTGGACTTTGCTTATGGGAAGCCAGCAGGGGAGGTTGGAAATCACAATCATGTGACATGTGGATGCTGCACAACTCATAGATTTGGGCTGCGCATTTGGATCACTGTTATGTAACAGAGAGAGCTGGATAGGTCACAACTTGAAGTGGCTGTTAAGCAAGGACTGCCTGTAGATAGATTTCTCCCTAACCTGTTCTTTCAAGTCTACCAATGGTGCCCTCATTGGTACTGTAACTTGCTCAATAATGAGATGGGAGGCACATAAATATAAACAAACAAACAAACAAACAAACAAATAAATATCAATCTACCTTGCTTCATATCTCTTCCCTTCCCTTCCCTTCCCTTTCCTTCCCTTCCCTTCCCTGCATTAGAGTCTTTTCCAGAGAGTTGGGTCTTTCTATAATGTGTCTGAAGTAGGATGAATTGAGCCTGATCATTTGTTCCTTGGGTGAGTGGGTTGATTTGTCCAATAATCTATTGATTTATTTTCTTGGCTGTCCGTAATATCCTCAGGAATCTTCTTTTCCTAAACAGCTGAGAGCTGAAGCCTCAATCCGAAAGGGACTCTTCTTCTTTTTCAAATATTTTTTTAAAGCATGGATGAAAACAATACTGACAAGAGTTAACTTAGTTGAGAAGGCTAGTTGTAAATGTAAATTTAAAGATGAGAGTCATGGATCTGAAACAAGCATGGGATATTTTCCATCCTAGTTCAAGCCTTGAGAGACAAAATGGTTCCTTTATCTCTCTTAAAACAAATAAGTAACTTGAAAAGGCAGCTTATTTGTAGGACAGGTTTCTCAATAAGAGACTTACAATCATGCAGTATGTACTGCAGATAGATGTATGCTAAAATTTCATATAATCATACCTGAAGCCATACAGGCTCCACCAGTTAAGGGAACAGAGTACCAGCATATGGCCTTAGTCCAAGGTCCTTTACTTGCATCCGATTGCCCCATGGGCCAATATGTTTATTCAGCATATGTTTCCTCATAACTCTGAGATCAACTGAATAGAACTTTGCATAAAATGGACATGTCACCATGCTGCCTTAGCCTAAGCCGCTAATGTTTACCAGGGTGAATAGCAAACATTTCATGAAAGGCAGAAAGAAAACATTAGGGTTATTCTTAGCAAGGGGACTGAGGGTGGGGTGGGGGGAGGAGAAGACTGGTAGGCATGTTTGAAAGGCCTATTATATCATTTACACAAAGTAAAGAGATTGTAATGAATGCTTCTTTCAGTTCCTCTTGGTAATGCCCAACCAGTGGTGTCCTGAAACTTCTTGATACAATATAAAGAATATGGCGAAACTTGGGAAGTAGGTACCATACATCAGTGTTTCCCAAACTTGACAATTTTAAGGCATGTGGACTTCAACTCCCAGAATTCCACAGCCAGCAACGCTGGCTGTGGAATTCTGGGAGTTGAAGTCCTCATGCCTTAAAATTGTCAAGTTTGGGAAACACTGCCATACACCAATCAATGACTCAGATGACTTACTGTATTTGAATGAGGACTGTCCATGCTTTTAACTTCTTGGGGTCCTATTTTATAGATTGTGTGATTGTCTAGCGTAGTGGGTGGAATAACCCATTTTTTTTCTTCCTTTCCTTTCTTTACACAGACCAGCATTCAAAACCTTCCCCCCCTTAAACTTAAATTGATTATGTTTCCCAAAGCACTGTTCACTTGTTTCTGAAAATGGGTTGTTCTGATTTCTTGGCAGGAAAGAAATAAATACCCCTTCCTTTCCTACTTCTTCTCTCTCCATATCAATACAGACACAAAGATTTCTGCTGCCGTTTCATTCCTGATGTTCTTCATTCTGCTCGGCAACAACTCACTGTGCCAAATTTACTTTTGCCTTTAAACGAAAAAAAAGAAGAAGCTTTTCTTATTATTCGGCTTTTTTTTTCTTGTGCATGTTACTATGGCAATAAAATAAAATAAAATGAGTCATTGGAGTTGATTTGAGTGAATCTAAACTTTTGTAAAATTGCTTAAAAGGACAGGAAAGGCCTATAGAGAAGGCGAAGAGAGAGAGAGAGAGAGAGAGAGATTGAGAGAGAGAACAAATGTAATGAAAAGTGGGACAAATAGATGGAAATGCATCTGGGCTGACACAATTCCCTTTTTCCCACAGTGGTCATTCAGCTGGGAGGCTCCAGTGCCCATTCACTGTCTTAAAGCTAGCTTTTCAGAGCCCAGTGAGGCGATCTTCCCTTGCCTGAATGCCTTTTTTGTTGCAAAACAGTGAACTGTTTCTGAAGCCTGGCATAAAGGAGGTGAGTAATTCATTTTAGTTGCCAGGAAGTCTGAGCCACTTGTGAGCTAACAATAGCAAACTTTATCTTCTCCCCTCCACCCCACCCACCCAGCTGAAGGTTCTTGTGGAAGATCCAAATGCTAAGAAAGGCCTTTGCCTGTCCTACTGTGGTTATGGTAATATTTTAGACATCTTTTCCTATTAGAACATAGCAACATCTACAGCTCTGCCAGGCAAGACAAGCAGAATGAAAATTCGGAGCACTGTGTGGATAAATTTAAAAGGCAGGGTTTATGTAGCTTTTTTAAAAAAATAAAAACGTATCAGAAACGATTTGTGATGGAATTGGCAGGAAGCAGGAGACCTGAGCTGAGGCATGATTGGGTTACTAGTCCTTAAACCTGTTTTGTTTTCCTTCCATATTTGAAGAATAATGTCACATATTTTTAAATCTGGAGTTTTTCATCTTTCCCGATTTTCCTTGCTCTGTATAGGAATTATTGTTCAAAAAGCAGAAAGCAGAATAAAATCATGCAACTGGTATCCTTAAGTAGGAAAGAAAGAAGAAAGAGGAAAGAGAGAGAGAGAAAAAGATAAAGAAAGAAAAATAAACAAACAAAATGAAAGAAAGAAAGAAAGAAAGAAAGAAGGAAGGAAAGAAGGAAAGAAAGAAGGGATTGTGATGTCAGTAGAAACACTGCTGAGATGAATTCAGAATGGTATCTGATCTGACTATGAATAGGAATGATGTCACTGCAGTGCTTGGTTGATCAAGCCATCCAAATCTGAAACTAGGGATGCTTCTAAAGAAAATAAGGAAAACTCATTTTTCTAAGATATTGGCATCTGCTGTAGAAGGAATAATACCACATCCAATGTAGACAAAACTCAGAGTGCTACCAGTGTCTTCAGAACTATGAAAAACAGTCTCCTTATGTTTAACACGCAGGGTAATAGCCAACAAGGTTGCATTTCTTTTTCGGCCTGTCTCTTTAAATTCTCTGGCTGGATCTGAAAGCAAGGCCTATTCAATTGGCTCTTTGGTGCCTTTGGCTGGTGTTCTGTACCCATGGTGCCTTGAAAGAAAACATTAGAAATGACTGGGCTGAAACAAAGGAAGGCATTTTTGGGACTTCCGCGTAGCTAGCTATTAATTAGGACAGGAAATGGATTCAAATAGCAATACAGATACAAATGAGTTTTGATTTGAAAACTGAGACAAAGACATACGTCCTCGGTTGGCATTCCGTGTACACAGTGGGAACAGGGCCTTGATCTAAAGCACGGGTGTCAAACTTGCCGCATGATGTGTTGCAACATATTGTGACTTTTTTTGGATTGCTGGAGCTGGAATCAGGTCATTATATGCCCTGCCTATTTATGCATGCACTGAGGAGTTTGCTTTTCTAATAGCTATGGTCACATTTGCCCAGGTTATTGGAAGAGGTGCTTGCAGAATCATGATTCACACATCTTCACATCCTCCCCAAAACACTTTCCTTCCAATTTAAGAGCTTTATTAACCTATTAGAGAAGCTTCATGCTGGACAGCACTGGTGGGATTTAAATAAAGTTAGCATTTCAAAGCCAGACAATGTCTTATATGATTAGCAGACCTGGTGTTAGTGCACAATGTAGAATGAGTCCCTTGATGATTAAATAACATCATCATTTGACTTCTGTTAGTGTAAAATTTTGTAATGTCCTTGCTGCTTTGTTGAACAGGAAATTTCTGCCTGAAGACACTTGCTCTTTACAAAAGAGAGAGAGAGAGAGAGAGAGAGAGAGAGAAAATGCAATCTAGTATTTTGCAGGGCAGCTCATCTCCTGACAAAGAGAAAGAGGTCTTAGCTGCTTGGAAACTAAATCTTGAGTAAAGAAGGAAAAGACAAACCACATAAATAAAAAACTAAATTAAAACAAGCAGCCTGAGACTATTTGTTTGGAGCATTTTTCAACTAATCTTTTGTATTGCTAGCTTCTTTCTGGCTGAAGAAATAGGGGAAGCTTTCTTACCATCTTCACTTCTAGGAGTTCCACTTGGTCTAATTGTAGAGGGAATAAATCCACCAATCCACCTTAGAACATTTCATACCTGACTCATATTGGATGGTGGAAAAGCTGATCCCCTGGAGTTTTCCCGTGAGACCGGTCTATCAGAGCAACCTGGTCTACCCCAAATATGGGATGGAACATACTGCTTCCTCTTTAGCCTTTCAGCCGCAATCTAGGAGCTTTCACAGGCTGAAAAGCAAAAGCAAAAGCAGTATGTGCTGTCCCGTATTTGGGGTAGACCAGATTGCCCTGATAGACCAGTCTCACTGGAAAACACTTAATCTACCCCCCCCCCTACAGCAGACAAAGAGAGGAGAGCCATGGCCTAGAGGTTAATAATGCAAGTGGCCCAAGTTCGAATCTCAGAAGAGTATGGCTAGCTGACAAGAGCTCAAAATAGCTATACTAGTCTCCCTTTAATTCTTTGTCAGTAAATTTAAATTTAACACACCAACTGGTCCCTTGGAAGTTCTTTAGAGGTGCCTTATTTCTTACCCTGGACAAGAATCTTGCAAACATAATGAATGACCATCACATTTTCCTTTGAGTACTTCAAAAAGAGATTTATTGTCTTCTTCTGATGAATAGGTATATCACTAGCAAGTTCCTTCTAACATTCAGACATATTCTGCTATTTCCATCAATAGTTTTTACTTTGGAACAACAGGAAACAAGTTTCCTTCATTTTGTTTGCAATAATTCTTCAAGTATTTGAAAATGTTTCTCCTTAATTTACAGTATTTGTTTTTAAACTGCAGACCTTTTGGCTGAGTGACATGTCAAAAAGTGTGCAAGATCAGGCCAGATACTTTTTTTGTTTAAGCCTAAAAGTAATTATGGTGGCATGTTGTTAAATATTAAGTGAATTAATTAAAAACAATATAATTCTCCATTTTACAATATTTTCCTTTTCTTACATTACAAACAATCATTTGATGGGAACTTTGGCTGGGACATTTTGTCCTGGCAAATGTGCTCTTTTCTCTTTTTATTATTTTTTTCTTCTTTTTAATTGTGTAAATTGTCCTGAGTCATTGGAGTTGGTAGCCTTCTAAATTAATAAAAAAGAAAAGGAAAACAAGCAGACATTTTATTTATTCCTCTTCAACTAAGGCCACACAGAATTATCAGCCACTCAGCCAGCATAAGAATCATCTTTATTGGTGTCAACTCTTTATAAAGTCTATGCAACTGATGCAGTGGTGGGATTCAAATACCTGAACAACCGATTCTCTGCATGGATGCCACTTCTGGAAGTCTGTTCTGAGCCGGGGAGGCCTCCTAGGCCCAGAACGGACAGCCGGAAGTGCGTGGACGCCACTTCTGGAAGTCTATTCTAAGCCGGGGAGGTCTCCCATGCCCAGAATAGACTTCTGGAAATGGCTCTTCTGGTGGTCCATTCTGGGCCTTGCGAAAAAGGGCTAGGGCATCAGCTGGTTCACTGAAGTCAACAAAAAATTAGCTACTGGTTCTATCGAACCGGTGCGAACCACCTGAATCCCACCACTGAACTGATGCCAACTACTGTGGAAGTAATTGTGTGTATATATCTCAAATATCAGGAAAAAAGAACATATAAAACTTTCCGTCAGGAAGATATGATCTCAATTACTAGAGACCACTCTTGATTTTCTGAATAAGCAAAAACCAGGAGATTGTGTCCACATGGCACACTAAGTCACATTTTAGGCAAACTCTTTTAGCCTAGTGTGTTGTAAAAGCTCGTCTATTATGGTTAGGCTATGATACAATGTCTTATTTATCTTAGGAGACTTTCAGCAATACATTTCAGGAGAAAAAATTACCTGCTGGTTTATTACTCCTATTGAAGTCAAGTGTTTGTAATATTGAATAAATTCCAGTTATGGATTTGGAGAATACGAAGCAAATTTATAGAAAGTCAATCCAAAGATTAATTCAAAGTTCCTCTTCATTTGGTATTATAGAAATCATTGAGAGTTGTTAAGTGTGAATCCAAGGATGTCTCACTATTTGAACTTTCATGTGAAACAGCACCATACTTTTAATTAAAGAACATTCACACATTCAGTTTCAAGTCATCAAATATGTAGCAGCTGAGTGTCCCCGGGTAATGCAACAGAAGTATAAACTGATGTGCCATGACATTTCTTTCCAAGACTTCAGAATGAATTCTGACTCGATTTTATTTGTTGCATTCTGCTTTAAAGAGCCAGTGCTGTTTAATAAAAAGTACTTATTATTATTCAAGCATACCTTGAATGTAGCATTAGTTTTATAATGAGCAGGAAAATATTTCTGGAACACCAGATGCTAGTTTGTATATAGGACTGTGGTCTTTTGTTTCTCACTTTGAGGATTTCACTTTGCTTTTTTTTTTAATGCAAGGAGTGAGACAGAAAAGTTGTGTAGTGTTGTTATAGGTACAACAGAAGTTAAGTCCTTGAAGAATTGTTCTTTCCTGTTTAATCCTGAAACAGTTCCAATGTCTTTATTACTCCAATGAAAATATGGGGAGATCCAACATCTGGATGAATGAAGCATTTAATTTTATGTGGACAACATGGAATGTTCTAAATGTTAATATTGTAGTTGAATATTAGGCATTATATTCCAATCAACAATTCTCAATAGCAAAAATAAATAAGTGGGTGAATTTGAATGACTATTATGCATGCCTGTGATAAGTAATGATACTTAGAGTTTATCAGCACTGCCCAATTGTTCTGTCACTAGGATGGGCTGGTAATAGTTTCTGAAGTGCAGAAACAGATGGCATCACCCTTTGTTAATCACCCAGTCACAATTAGGATGATTTTACTTCTGTATTTCCAAAGTACACTTTCCCATGATTTGTTGCTTCAGGCACTTAATTTCTAATAGCTTATTGCAGGCCAATCGCAGCAGTTCATTGGCTACTTCTCAGAGGCAGAAATGCTTCCTCAAATAAGTTAATGCTTTGTGTATCTCTTTTTTTTTTTTGCGCGCATGCATATGTTTGGTTTTTGACAATGTGGTTTGGAAGTGTTTTGCCTTTACCTTCTTCCTTGGGCTAGAACAGGGGGAGGCAACCTTGGCTCTTTTATGATGCGTGGATTTCAATTCCCAGAATTCCTGGCTGGCTCAGGAATTCTGAGAGTTGAAGTCCACGCGTCATAAAAGAGCTAAGGTTGCCTACTCCTAGGCTAGAAGAAAGTGATCCAAAATCATCTCTCTGACTGTGTCTAAGCAGGGATAGAACTCCCAGTCATCTGGTTTCTAGCTCTCTTCAGATTGTACATATATTATTTGAACTATGGTATTGGGGAACAGAGAGTAAAACCATTATACTTTGAGTGACCGGACAAACAATGAAATTATGTACTGTTGGGCGTCTTTGTTAAAAAGCAGAGTGAAAAGTTAAATAATAATGTTAAATTCAAAACTTTCTGTTAACAAAGCAAGAGTTATAACCATTGTGCGATTATAGCATTCATGGTAAAAGTAGCTCCAAATAACATTACAAAGCAACAGAACATTAAGACTGTTTTTTAAAAACTGCTTGTTGTACTTACATGCATGTAGATTTTGATGCCTTAATTTTATGCATATATACTCAATTTAACTTTGTTTGTATGTTTGTGCATATATCTCACACACACACACAATTTCTCTCTCTCTGTGTGTGTGTGTGAGAGAGAGAGAGAGAGAGAGAGAGAGAGAGAGATGTGATTTCTCAGAAGCACTCTGGAAATGCTGCTGGAAATCTGAAAGAAAGAGCCAAGATTAATGCAAGTGATGGCAGGAAGAAAAATGGGCTAGTCTCTGTGTGAAACAATTAGAATGAAAAGGCTAAAAACAGAGCTCACTTGTTGAATGATTTGGGAGCAGATATGTCTGTGAGGCATAGCAGGCAATTGCTGGTGTGTGTGTTATATTACATTGTCTGTCTGTATAGTATAACCGGAAATCTTCATCTTAATATTGGAAAATGTCACTTAGAATCAAACCATTTGTCCCTCATTTCCTAAACTCTATTTACTCTAGTCTATATATGCTTTCTGTCCTGGTTTTATGTTCTTGTTGTATGTGGTAGCATTCTAATTTCTTTCTCTTTTTGTTCTCTCAGAAGCAGGAAATATTAAATTCTGATTGGTCTCACTGTTGCTTATCCTAGGGCAGCATTTTTAGGCTTATGAACACTGGCATCAGTCAACATTGTCATGTCTGCCATCTAATGAATGAGAATAAAATCCTCATCATTTCCATTCTAACTAGACAATAAGGCAAAGGACCTTTAAAAACACTGAGGTAGGGCAGATTTCTGTGGGGGAAGTTTTAGAAAATAAAGCTCTTCCCCCATCCCTTCAAATTCCCATCAGTATCATTTTGTGCTGTGGCTGTGTTGCTGCAAAGACTACTGACTGACAGGGTATTTTTGTTTGCATTAACACATTCCTTCAAAAGGGAGGGAAAAATGTGGCCAAAGATGATAATTTATTCGCAGAGGATTATGAATATTGTCCTGTTAGTCCTGCTGCTGTTTTCTTCTCTGATGACTATGTTGGCAGAATGCTGTTGATGGACTGATTCCTCCATAAACAAATGGCCCAATTGTGGGCATTACATTCCTGCAATTTTCTCCTGAAACTATCCAGACAGGCCTAAAGTAAGGACTCTCTTTTCCAGAGTTGATAATGATCCTGGGATGAACAAAAAAATGGCTTCCCCAAACATTTCATGTCCAAGGTTTGGACACTGCATGTTCTCCAGTGAATATTTTTTCTTAAGCAAAAGACAGAACTGCAGTCCTTTAGTCCCTCAAGCATGATACTAAATAGGAAATGAATATTAAGTTTAGGAGAACACATGCAACGAAATTAAAATCTCCCTTTTTCTTCCCCAACACCATACCTACAGCACACCAATGAAATATTTATTGCCCATGGTCCTACATTCCACAAGGAACTTAAACCCTATGTCTATGAATACATGAATGAATCAAGGCTATAAGGAGATTTAAAAAAGAAAATTTCAATAGACTTCTGAATGCTGACTTCCAAGAGGAACAAAATGCGGAGTGCTTCAGCGAGAAATAAACTATAAAGAAAACACAACTGAGGAAAATTGTCCAATTGATCCTATAGAAGCTTAGGATACTTTGGGATGAGAAAAAAAGCTCAAAGAGACATAAATATAAATACTTCTAATACATTCCTATACATTTATATTCAGAATTAAGCCTCTTGTTGATTTTAGAGTGGTTTATCCCCAGATAGGGGAGTACAGGATTGTAGCCTTAATGCTATCATTTCTATTCTGTTATTCATATACAGCGTTCTTGCTAAAGAGAAAATAATAGCAAAGCAAAGCAAAGCAAAACAAAACAAAACAAGGAGAATAGGCATGAGCAAATAGGTATTACAGAACACATCTTTTTAGGTGTACATTAGACAGCAGTAGCAGTATCCATCTGACATGGCCAATCTTGAAAAAGCTAAGGAGGATCAAACATAATTAACACATGGGAGGGTGATGGTAGAAAATTGTAGAACTTTAGGTCAGCCTGGATAATTAAAGGAGTTAATTGAAAACCATTTTAATATTGCTGCCAAGAAAATAACCTGGACTTGTCCATGAGATGTTCAGGAATTGAGCTCAAATTGAGGGGAGGAATTTACCTTTTAAAATGATGCAATGTACAACTAGTGTCCAAGATAAACCGTAACCCAACCATTGAAGTCACAATGATTGCAACTAGATTGTGCATGCCTAACATAGGCTATGCAGAGCTGGGAAGAGATAGCAGATTTGTTAAACACCAGCTTCACTTTATTTTAGGAGACCGTTTACATGTTTAGTTGCTTGCCCTCCATGTAACTTAAAAAATATGATTATTTCTTAAATTTCAGCAATATACAAATATATACCCAAGAAAGCTCTTAATAAAAACTGTTTGCATGTGTTAACAAGGATTCCTATTGTGGGCAACAATCTTATAGGAAGAACTTTTTTAGAAAATGATAAAAAATGAGTGTTGTGTTTTTTTAAGCAGAAGATGTTAAGAATACTTCAAACACATATTTGCTGTTTTGTACTGATTCCCCAGTGAAAATTCCAAAAAATACTTAAATATCGGAAAGTAAAGAGGAAAGGATGGGATTATGTGGATTTATGAAGAGTTGGGGGAACAGATATGTTTCTTTTTTCTTTTTTTGCGTGGTGTTCCTTTGGCGCTCTTGGTGATTGTTGAGGCCTTCTACCTTATCCAGTGTGTATTTGTGTGTATGTGTACGTGAGTAAGTGCATCACGCATCATGTGTACGTGAGTAAGTAATAGTAATTAATAATAATAATAATAATAATAATAATAATAAAGTTGGAAGGGACCTTGGAGGTCATCGAGTCCAACCCCCTGCTCAGGCAAAAACCCTACACCATTTCAGACAAATGGCTGTCCAGTTTCTTCTTAAAAACTTCCAGTATTGGATCTATCCTGAGTGATGCTGTAAAATGTGGCTTTCAGTCTTTGCTTTCCACTTTCATTTCTTTCCCCAGAATATCTCTGGATCATATGGGGAAGGGAAGGGAAAGAAAAGGAAGGGAAGATCAGAGCAAATGCTCTGTATATTAAAGACAGCTGTGTGTTTTTGGAAGGAAATGTGGATTTCACTATCTGGGTTCAGAATCTTCAAGTAACTTATGCTCTAAAGGTCTTTCCCAATTTGCACCTAACCAAGAGAAAACAGCAACAACATGCAATTGTTTTCATTTCATCCCCCCCATCCCACAAGAGGGGCAGGCTTGTGTCTTTCTTAGCTGCTCCAGTATTAAAAAAGTATTTTCTTCCTTATTCCAGCACTATCCAAGAATAGCCTGAAGGTGTATAATATCTGCCTGGATTTCTCATCTTGTACCTTGGAAGGAAATCAGATGCCTGAAATATTGAAGTATAGTTTTCTATCAGTTCAAGGAATTGTGGAGAACCAGTTAGGCAGTGGGAAAAGTCTTGAACATCATCATTTTACCTTCTGAGGTTTCTTTCCATGAAATGAACATTTTATGATGTTTCTAAAAGACAAGAATGTGGTCTACAATATGGGGTTGTGTCCTCAGCTTTTTGCAAAAGTTATTCTTTCTTTGTGAATAGGTAGGGCCTTCTAGCACCTCTTTTATAATTTGTGATAGCTTTAAAATTTCCCAAAAAAGCAATAGCAATAGCACTTAGACTTATATTCTGCTTCACAGTGTTTTACAGCACTCATTAAGTGGTTTACAGAGTCATTGCCCTCAACAATCTGGGGTCCTCATTTTACCAACCACAGAAGGATGGAAGGCCGAGTCAATCTTCAGCTGGTCAGAATTGAACTGTTACTATTCTAACATATCAAATTAATGAGAACTTAGGAAACCTTAAAAGAAATTCAAAAGAAACAACAAACAACATCCATGGGCATGCATACATACATAACCACCCATTAGTATTTGAAAACATTATAGCAGGATGTACTAACTTGCAAAATGTAGGGAAAACAGAGTAAACAAGCCGTATTCCTATATCCTATGTATTTTGTTGGAAAGAATTTACTACATTAGAAATCCTTCTGCAAAAGTTATTCTTGCTGCTGTAATGATGTGTAAAATCAAATATAGGCTTTGTTTGTTAATCTTTTTAGGCATTATGCCTAATAAGAAAATTTCAGGTTTAAAATCAACATGTTCACCTAATATTTTTTCTAACAGGCATGTATATTTTTCCAATAAGCTTTTGCTTTGCTACATGTCCACAAAATGTGACAATACGTGCCTGAATTATGCTTACATTTCCAACATCTATCTGACACATTTTTAAACATTTTTGCTAATCTTGCTGGTGGCAAGTGCCATCTATAAAACATGTTATATTGATTTTCTTTATGTTGCCATTGTTAAGTTATAGTTTCTCTCCCATAATTTTTGCCAGTTTTCTAATTCTATAGTGTAACCAAAGTTTTTCACCCATCTAATCATTGTTTCTTTAACTTGTTCACTTTCCATTTCCTAACCCTAATCCTAACTTTTGTGCAATATTGGAAAAATGAAACACTACCACCAGAAGAAGAAATAATCAGAAAAATATTGGAATGTGCAGAGATGGACAGATTAACTTGGAGATTGAAGGATAAAGAAGATACAGACTACAAAACTTGGGACTTATTCTACTATTGGCTAGAAGAAAGAATGAAGGATTAGGAATGGAATATGTATTAATATTGTTGACTCCAGACAGCTCATTGGTTGAAAAACTAACATATGTATGTAAGAGAAAATCAATAAAATCTTTAAAAAAAGAAAGAAATTCTTCCATATATGCTGAGAATATAAAGTGGTAAAGAAATTTATAGTTTGTATTTTTTAGGAATCTAACACAAACTCTGTTGTATAGTTTAAGAGAAGCATTACTGTATTATGTACTTGATGGGCAAAATGTGAACATAATTTGTAAAGATATTCTAAAGATAATATATGTGGGTGGGACTCATGATATTGCTTGAAACTAGGAAACAAATATACCACTTTTAGTAGAATACTAATATAAACAAATGTAAAATATTGTATGCAAATAAAAAAAATAGAGTGAAGGAAAACAAAGACACAATCAACTTGGTTTAAACCATGGCATTCTTTTACTAAATCTGAAGTTTTAAAAGCAGATAAGGACTACTGTGGAAAGACAAATTGACTTTCTGATAAATTCTTTGCAATGTTCTTTTTATTTCTTACCGTTGTTTTTTCCCCTAACCCATTAACAAAGGAAATTATGACAAATGATTTGTTTTATATAAATGGAATTATTTTGAATAGAATACTCTTATTCATTTTGTACTGTTTCCTATATTCTTCCATGTAATGCAATATAATGCAAGGAAAGTTTCTTTCCTTGAAGAAACTTTAACCTCAAAGCAACATTAAGTCTTGTCCCAAAGAATCTCCCTACCACTGCTACCATATATATAATTCCATATGGATTAGAGGAATTAGCTGAAAATTAATCCGATCTGATACTTTGGAAGAAATGCTCAACCAGGCTGATAAAAAGACAAAGGCGCAATCCTAACAACAATTTACTTTTTAAAATTAATACATGGTTTGCAGTCTCCTACCGAAGGCATGATTTAAAAAGTACATGCCTTTTGCTAGATCATAGCCTGTATTTTTCCAATGCTTCTAAGTGAGCCAACTGCAGTTCCTTTCCTCCGTTTATCAGAGCTTGGGGATCCTTTGAAAAGGCAGCCAATGCAAATTGAGTTGAGCAACCTGTGAGAAAAAAATGAATTCATTTTAGATTTTCAAATGTGAATTATCTAGCATCACCTGTAGACTTGACATTTAAAGATGGTTTAGTTAATGTATCTAGTTATAAAACAAAATCCAATTATTTGCCTTAGAGCCTTTCCAGATATTTTTGTCTGCCATAGGCTGGCTTGCCAGGGACCATGTGGGACAGACAGACAGACAGACAGACATATAGTAGATGACAGATGGATAGAACTTTATTTATTTATTCTATTTATTATTTAAAGCAGAGACATCACCCTGCCAACAAAAGTGCGTATAGTCCAGGCCATGGTTTTCCCAGTTGCAATGTATGGCTGTGAAAGTTGGACCATAAGAAAGGCTGAGCGCCAAAAATTGAGGCCTTTGAACTATGGTGCTGGAGAAGACTCCTGCGAGTCCCTTGGACTGCAAGGCATTCAAACCGGTCAGTCCTAGAAGAGATCAACCCTGACTGCTCTTTAGAAGGCCAGATCCTGAAGTTGAAACTCAAATACTTTGGCCACCTAATGAGAAGGAAGGACTCACTGGAGAAGGGCCTAATGCTGGGAAAGATTGAGGGCAATAGAAGAAGGGGACGACAGAGAATGAGATGGCTGGATGGAGTCACTGAAGCAGTAGGTGTGAACTTAAATGGACTACAGAAGATGGTAGAGGACAGGAAGACCTGGAGGAACGTTGTCCATGGGGTCGCGATTGGTCGGACACGACTTCGCAATTAACAACAACATTTATTATTTATTAAGATTTAGAAGCCATGCTACTCCAGAGTGAATTGGCAAATTGGCTACAGCGAGATGGCTGCTGTGAGATGGCTGTGGTGAGATGGCCATGGCAAGTTGGTCATAGTAAGTTATTCCATTCCAATCAGATCTGCCCCATTTTTAATTTTATGTGTTTTCAGCCCTTCCTCATAATATTACTTACCCTACCCTTTTTCATTTGAAATGCACATTACTGATATTTTTCTGCTACTGGGATCCTGTGCACTATACTTAGCCTAAGGCTAAGATTCAATGGTGGGATTCAGCCGGTCCACACCAGTTCAGTAGAACTGGTAGCTAATTTTTTGTTGACTTCAGCAAACTGGCTGATGCCCTAGCCCTTTTTCGCAAGGCCTAGAACCGATCACCTCCCAGGCTCAGAATGGACTTCTGGAAATGGCATCCATGCAAAGAACCAGTTGTTCGGGTATTTGAATCCCACCACTGCTAAGATTCTTTATTCCTTTGTTTCCTTTCTGAAAGGAAAAGTCTTTCTGAAAGACTTTTGAATGTAAAGTTACCTCTATATCACTAGAGAACTGCTATGTCTAGAGCACTTTGTTATTATTATTTTTTTGGCTAGTGCTACCACTACTTACAAAATATATTTTTCTGTAAACGTTTTTGTAAACAACTAGACAAATATAGATCCCTATATGCCCTATATCCCCAGAATTCTGGGAATTGAAGTCACAAGTCTTAAAGTTGCCAAGGTTGCGGAGCCCTGCTATATGCAAAAGAATACACGGACTGTTGGCAGGAATGATACAAAAATATTTTATATGGGGAAGGGGTGATGGGGGGATTTTTGCTGCTTCCCAAGCTAGTGACTTTGAGAAAGATAATATTAGCAAACAAGCCCAAAGGACACTCAACTACCACCAGAATGAACAATGGCTAGCATTTCAGAATTTAAAAACGATAGACATGCCCAGGATTACAACTACGGATATCATCATGGATTGGAAACCCCAGAAAATATTTAGGAAATTTATGCTTAGGTCAGAGTTCAGCATTGTTCTGTGAATGGCACGTTTATTCTGAATCTGAACTTCATACCTACTTAAACTATTATGAATAATCCTGGACTCATCTTTCTACTTTCTTTCTCATATCTGGCAGTAATATCATTTTGATTCTGTTGTGTGAAGAGTTACAATTACATTCTTTTTCAAGAGCTGTTGTTTTCTTGACTATTTGGATCATTAACACCTTTTCTCTCTCTTGGGCACGGGTGTCAAACTCGAGCATGTCACATGACATATTGTGATGTATCACATTTTTTTTGCCTTTGCGGAGCTGGGTGGGTGTGGCCTGTATTTGATGCATCTGGCCCATGGCCCGCTAGTTTGACACCCATGCTCTTGGGGCTCTTTGTGTAGTCAAAAGTGTTTGTGCATGCAGACACACACACACACACACACACACACACACGAGCAACTCATTTAACAAGCCCAGAATTTGATATAGAAAATTCCAGGAGGAAATACATTTTTTAAAAAAATATTGAGCAACTTTTTCAGTTTTCCCTAGACTGAATATTTATTTTGGATGTGTTCTAGTTGTCAACATTTATTTGTCTTTTTCTTTAATTACAGGTTTGAATTGAGAAACTGCAGTGGGACAGTTGCAATACACAAGTGTATTTTGCTGTTGTTATTATTAGTCTTTTCGCCTTAAGCACTCGTAGCCAATACTGAATCTCTCTTCTTTTGAAGTCTACTTACAAATGAATGTTTTACAAGGCAATTCATTACCCACAGAAACAGAATAACCAGGGATGTCCATGAGGGTGTCCAAAAAAACCTCAAGATGGCAGCTGTGACCAAAGTCTCACCTTTTTTGTGTGTGTATTGCACACCGGTTGCATGCAAAAATGGGACAGGGCTTTGGTAATGCCTACTTTTGCAGAATGTGCAATGAAATCCAATTTTGATGAGGAAATAATAATGTGAAATAATTCAGATACAAAAAGAATTGAGGCTTTTTGTAATCAGTAATTACAGTAATAAAAAGTAAAGTTTCCCCTATCAGTCATGTCTGATTCGAAGGGATGGTGCTTATCTGTTTCTTAATCAAGGGAGCCAGTGTTGTCCAAAGACATTTTTGTGCTTATATGGCCAGCATGACTACACACTGAAGTGCACAGAACACGGATGTCAAGGTTCCGACTAATGGATCCAAACAAATCAGAACTCCGAGGCTTGAAATTTCATCAAAGAACATGTTTATTGGATACATAATATCAGCACGGTCAAAAGTGAAACCAACTCTAACTTTTACCCCAGGAATTCAATGTAACTAATTGTAACACTTCCCTCTCCCTACTATGCTATTGATCATGCTAACCAAGGAGGACAATTGGTGGGCTCCGTGACATTTCTTCTCTCCACCTTCCAGCACTTGTGGGAATGACCTTGGTTCCCACAGGATCATTCTGTGTTTAGTCTAGCATTCCTTTTGGTTTCTTTGGCCCCCCTTCCTCCCAACCTGTGTGGCAACTGAGAATGACAAAGATTGTTCCAGCCAGGTTCGTCTCAGAAGTTGACAGCTGTTACCTTCTCACCGAAGTGGTACCTATTTATTTATTCATATTTACATGCTTTCAAACTGCTAAGGCGTTTTTTGCTGGATACTGGCAACAAATGTTGTAAATCACAATTATATGATCATAAAATACTACAACTGGCCATAAAGGTAAGCCAGTTGCCAAGTGCCCAAAATGCAGTCATGTGACTTTCTCCCGCTCCCTCTCTCCCCCCTTCTCTGTGTGTATATGTATGTGTGTGAGTGTGTTTGTGTATGTGTGTGTGTGTGTGTGTGTATGTGTGTGTAATCATTGGAACATGAGAACCTGGTCATAACTAGCTTTTGGGAAGGTTTATCAATGTTGCTAAGCGATGACAACCTGTATGGAAACCTGCATGTTTGTCTTATTTTGTTTGTTTAACTCCTTTCAAGAAGAAATGGAAGTTTGGAATATTATATTGAATTGTTGTTTTATGGAGTAATAATAATAGTGAATAATTCTCAAGTACAACATCCAATTGCAATATTTTTTCTTCTATTCAAGAAATTAGCTTTTTCCAAAAATGGGATATTTTTTTTTTTTACTAGCAGCTTGAAGGGAGATGACTAACATATTTAATTCTGCAAAGTGTTCATCTGGAAGTAAATGGAGCCCAGCCTTGTTCTTTAATATTTAATACAAACTTTATTAATTTTTTTAAATAAGAATATAAATAAAAGATTTCATTTATGATTTACTCCTACCTCTAGGCTAGCAGTATCATTTTCTAACACATTATCAGGCTTGCATTTATTTGCTCTTGTGCTTTGCCTCATTATTTTATTTTGTTACGTTTTGCAAATTATGAGGCTCAGGGTATTAAGTCTGCATTTCAATAGAGACATGATTTTACAGTTCTTCAGTTGAATAATATATGGTCAGAATTTGGGTGCATAGCCACTGAAAACAGTTCACGTATACTTTGGTACTGGATTGAGATCAGTGAATAAGATCCAGAAAGATCCCTTAGACATCCTTAAATTATTAGGCAAAAAAATCATGTAAACTGGAAACTACCATTTTATAACATATCAGAAATTGCTTTGGAATGAATCTTCACCATACCTTGTTGGGTAGGCTGCCATGTAAGAGGCAGACTTTTTAAATGGCTACCATTATACTGGTATTATTTTATGTGGTATTGCATTTTATATGAATCTTTTAATGTATGCTTTTTAAAATTGTTTAAAATTGTTTTTAAATTGCCATTATAATTTTTAGTCTGTCAACTATTTTGAGATTTAAAAAAAAAAAAATCGGGAAGTGAATAGAAATGCTTTAACTGCATACCTGTCAGGCCCAAAAACCAAAAATGACATGTGGCAATTCTTCCAGGCTGAGTTCTTTATCTTGTAACAATCTTGCCAGAGTAAGGACTCGACTATCTTCATCTACAATATACTCTGGGATTCATTAGAGAGGGGCTGTCTTCATCCTCCTTCTCTCACACATGACATCTGGGCTATGTTCTCTCTTACTCCTTACTTCTGCATCCCTTCCCTCTGAGGATCCACCTCCTCACTACTTTCCATTCTAATATCTAAAAGTATCAAAACTGACTTTGGGCTATATATATATGAATTCATTATGGCTTCCCTTGGACTGGACTAGGCAATACTAAGTGATGAAGGAGATATTGTTTTTTATCCACAATTCAACAGTTATTCATAGTAAATGTCTGTCAGCCTTACCTGATAGACTGGACAGGGAACACAGAGAGATAAACTAATTCTACTTCATAGTAGAATTACATTAATAGAAAGACTGAAGACCGAAAGTCTTATTCTCCTGCTGTCACCTTTACAATCTGATAACTTTGGGAGGGTGCCTCCTTTCCCTCTTGCTCTGCCAGCTATGCAGCTGTCCTTCCTATCTGACTATTCCCAAGGCAGCATCACTTTTCCCAGTTTCCAAAGATCATTTCCACACACCATTACAATGTTCCATACTCCATCCACAATTGCTCATAATTCTCTGGCCATGATGATGGTTCTGTCAAATTCATAATGGTCTGCTTTTTCACAGGTAATGCAAACCCCAGCAGACATGGCACTAGCATGAATAGAAAACTGCAATAAACAAATAGCAACCTTGGTTCAACTTCTAATTCTTCTCTCCCATCCAGACACTTAAGTGTCCAAGGCCAGAATAAGATATCAACAGCATCTCCCTACTCCCTGTGGTGGTAATATAAGTTGGATATCATCAGTGTACTGATGATACTGTACTCCAAACTATCAGATGACCTCTGCCCCAAGTAGCTTTATTTAGATGTTAAAGAGCAGGGCAAGGAAGACCACAACTCTGTAACACTCTGTAAAGACATGATATTGGGAAAGAAAGAATGAACAGCTAAAGAAGAAATGAAAACTCAGTCTTGAAAAAATGGAAAGGCGGAGAAAGAAACTTAGCTTGAGAGAAATTCCCTCAAACTCTCAAGATTATTTTATTGTATCCAACAACAATATAATAGTATTCCTAAAATCCCTGTTTGTTTCTTGACCTGACCAACTTCAAAGAGCTGACACATCCCATAAGACATGGGCTACTAGGTCAACCTTTGCCCCTACAGACTCAATTTTCCTAATGAGGGAGAAACAAAACTATTATAAAAGAGTGCCTTCAACTCTTAACCACTGCAGTCAACCTAGCAAGATACTATGGCCAGTGGTACCAAGTTGCTGAGAGACTGAAAAGGATCAGGAGAGGCATAAAATAGAGATCCAAGCTCCTACAAAGTGCACCCAGAGAGTGACCAATGCTGTCTTAGTTCCATACCTAGGTCTTAGTAAAAATGATGCATATAATATACTTCGTCTAATGTGGTCTCTAGCTGATTTGTTACCATCTTCTCAACAATGATTGTCCAGAAGGGATGGTGGGAGAATGGCTAATAGTTAACTAAGATCATAGGTCCAATGATGACCCATTCAGAAGGGGTAATACCATAGCTTCCTTCAAGACTATTGGCAATTCCTCTTCATTTACCAAGTGCTTGACAGAAGAGTCCAATGAATACAACATAGCAAGACAGAGGTCTAGTCAACACTAAAGGAATTCTTTCCATAAGGAGTCAAAATTTTAGGGAATCTGAGTAACTTCATCAACAAACGCTATGTAAATAGATCACAGTTGCCAGCTGGGTGATCCAAAAAGGGAGTTTACAGTGCTAAACAAGTAGTGGTGGGATTCAAATACCTGAACATCCGGTTCTCTGCATGGATGCAGGCCTGGGCCTCTGAGGCCTAGAACGGACTTCCAGAAGTGACATCAATGCACTTCTGGTGGGCCGTTCTAGGCCTAGGAGATCTCATCCAGGCCTCTGAGGCCAAGAATGGACTTCCAGAAGCAGCATGGGTTCAGCCGGTTCTCTGAACTCAATAAAATTTAGCTACTGGTTCTATCGAACCGGTGTGAACCAGCTGAATCCCACCACTGGGATTCAGTTGGGTGACATTATCCTTTGAGAATAATTCAAAAGAAGAGATGCAAACTAACAGGTAATGCTACCTTAAAAGTCCGTATTAATTTTAATATGTGGATTCTTTAGACTACTACACCTTTCTTTCAGGGTTGCATGAAAATCTGAAACAATTCAGAATACTTTAGCAAACGACAGAAGGATTGTGCTCACTTTAAATATCAAGCACCTCTTTCAAATATGTATAACCCAATTATCAACTTCCAATTTAGTGCACAGTGATTTCCCAGCAATGTAAAGGAGTTCCATGGAAGTTAATGTAGCTTGCATGGAGGAGACTTAAAAACTGGATGGTTGTCACATCTATGGAACTTCTGTAGGTAGATAGACTAAATAAATACATCTCTGCCCTTCAGAACAACAGGGAATAGGGCTCCACAGCAAATGAATGATCACGAACCTAGCAATAAAATCACTGTCCTTTTCACTTTTACAGTGAAGAGCATGGGGAACGGCATCTTGGCAAGCAAATGCAATGTAAAGTCTACTGCCAAATCCAAATGCTACATAGGTCACAGCCATGCCTTTATTTTCCATGCTGTCTATCTGGGAAGAAGGCCACAAAAACTAAGCTATTTTCATGGTCTTAAACTTGTTTGATTTTTGAATTTAATTTGTAGACTAGTTACTGCACATTAACTACTGAATGTTCTGAATTCTAAAATCAGGTCAATTACAAAAAATTCAGTTTAGGAATTGGGAGTTATCTTCTTCAATGGAGTATTTTAGGAAGTGCAGGATATTTTGAAACCAGGAGTTAATTTTATACCATTGCTTCATTTTCTGCTCAACTCAATTTATTCTATTTATCTATTTATTTATTTGCCTCTCATAGCAAGTCACAAATATAATTTAAATTTGGCATTAGCTAAAACAGTTTAACAAGTAAAATACACAATAGACATAAAACCCCAACTCATTGTTTTGTTACTAAGAGTCTTATTTTTATAATCATAGGTAAAAATCTGGCTGTTGCCACTTATCTGAGGATTTTCATCTGCAAGTAAAAAAATTACCCGCAGATAGTCCTCAACTCAAAACTATAATGGAATTTGCCCATTATGGTCGTATTATGGTGACAGTAGTTAAAGTAAGGCAGCCATATGCTTGCTTCGCTTAGTGACCCTTAAGCCTCCTCTCCCCAATGCAGTCATTAAGTGACTGAGCAAATCATTAAGCAAAACATGGGTGCCTCGGGGTGGCACCCCATGGGAAGCATAGAGCAAGCCCAGACCTGCTTGCTGCAGTCTCCTGAGGTCTCCCCCATCCTGAAGCATCCATGCTCTGCTTTCCCACCTTTCAGGGACTGCTTAGACCTTCAGCCTGCTTCCTACCAACTCCCACACCCTCTTTTCTAGCCCCCATCACCCATCACACACTCAAAGAGCTCTGGAGCTCCAAAGTTCATATTAGGGCAAGGCTCTCTGACCCTTGGCATTTCTGGTTGCATAGTTGCATCTTGGAAGCAGGCGCCATTTTTGGAGTAGCCACAATTAGTTTTCCTTCAATTCTGTGAAAGAGTCTTGGCAAGTTGTTGAGAAAGAGGCAGGTTGCTTTTGTACAACTAAAGCATATCCTTGTCTATTTTTCAGTAAGTATCCATATGTATTTACCCACACATTACTGTACAGTAACTTTAGAGCAAACTGGCTTCTTTTATTCAGGAACATGAATGTGGTTATTGTAGTAGCAATTAACTGTAGTAAAAGTGCAAATTCAGTGTAGCTTGAAGCTGGCATGTGTACTGGAAAATAAATAATCCACCTAATAAATGGGGACAGTTGCAGGCTATAACAAGTGCTACAGACTAATGTTGGTGATAGACTTTAGAATCACAAACATCCGCAATGCAATTCTGAAGCTCTTCTGTACCTATAAATAAGTGCAGTATATCTCTCCTTAGCCTGTAACAAACACTGAAACTACACAAACCTTCTGTAAGGAAAGGTGTAGTCAATGGATTTGCTCTGCATTTGTAGTGGTGTAATTGAGAGGGAAATTTGCCTCCCGGTCTACAATAAACAAGAGCAACCACAAATGAACTGTGAAGGTGATTGGGTTATTCTCTCCTGTACAAACGCAAAACTACATGGCAGATTCCCACTCTCACCGGCTGTGATTAACTCCTCTTGATTTAATTGTGTCTTGAGGGGAGAACTGGGCTTGAGAGCAAAAGTGTTGCTGCCAGCACAGCTCTACAATGTTGAACACAGACAGATGTGCAAACAAGAGAGCAAGTATTAAAAGGCAGCTTCAAATATTTTAATAGTTAGATAGCTAGATAGCTAGACAGTTAGACAGACAGACAGACAGACTGACTGACTGACTGACTGACTGACTGACTGACTGACTGACTGATAGACTGATACTGATTGATTGATGACTTTAGGGAGTTTGAAAAAAACCAGACATTTCAGTCCACTTTTTTTTTTTTTTTTTTTTTTTTTTGTGCTGATGGGGTCTATATTTTGCTGCCTGAAGTTCATCTAACCTAATCTTCCATTTTCAGCAATAGGACAGCAGCTCAGAAGTTAAAATTAAAGCTGTGTTCATGAAGGGTCATGAAGGTTCAATTAACTGAGCTTTTTCCAAACTGGGCAAAGGTTAGGTTATTAGATCTGGGTGCAGGAATCTAGAAGATCAGTAAGTAGCAACAAAGAGATACTGAAAACTCTAATCCTTTACTACAATCTAATGCTTAGATATTTGCAACCCCGGATAAGGGGATTTGTAGCTCAAAAACAGAGCTGTCCTTCACAAATCTAATTATATGTAGCAATAGCAATAGCACCTACACTTATATCCCACTTCACATGCTTTCAATCCTCTCTAAGTGGTTTAAAGAATCAGCATATTGCGCCCAACAATCTGGGTCCTCATTTTACCGACCTCGGAAGGATGGGAGGCTGAGTCAACCTTGAGCCAGTGAGAATTGAACTGCTGGCAATTTGCAGAATTAGCCTGCAATACTGCATTCTGCGCCACCATGGCTCAAATATGTGTGCATTTGTCTGCATGCATATGTGTATGAAAATCCATCCATCCATTTTTCCCTCCATGCTGATATATGTAACTGTGGGTCTTTTTCGTCATGTTTCTTACCACAAGATAATATCTCTGGGTAGCTTCTTTTCTTTTCCTTTTTTTAAATCATTGCTTTCATCTTGTCTCCGGTCCATGCCTGAGGCAGGCCTAAGTTGGGATTTGCTGAAGCAGTTTTCCATGGAAGTCACCCTTGCCCTCTTGTTCCCTGGGCCCTTTCCATTGCTTCCATTTCTTAACTTTCCCTCCGTGTAGTAATAGCAAAGAACCTGACTTCAGGGATTTGAAAATAAGGGATCTCTGGAAATGCACAGCTCTTTTACAACCAACGATCAATTAGCAAGCCATTTGATAATGTTAGCACCTAGAGAGTGCTGTAAAGCAGTGTGAAGCAGTATATAAGTCTAGGTGCTATTGCCAAGTGCCATTCTTTATCTCTTTACTGCTATCTAACCATCAACTGGAGGTTTGCAGCTCAAGTCTGTTAGTCTTAAACATGATCATCCTCTACCTAAAGCATCAAGCTAAGGTGCCAAGCTTTGTCCTACTTCTACAAAATATCCTGGATGGATAGATCTCTTCCATTGACTGGAAATGTCCAGACAAGAGGATGACAGCAAAGCTGCAGCATGTGCTAACTGTATTAAAGAGAACATGCAACACAGGAAATTGGGACACCTCCAATCAGCAAGAAAGTATTTGTTTTATTTGATTCACCGACTGACTGACTGACTGACTGACTGACTGACTGACTGACTGACTGGATTTATAACCCACTTTCATTTGGCCACATGCTCAATAATCCCTTCTCTAATTTTTCCCCATAACCAAGCAATAAGATGAGCTGAAGGAGCATAACCAGGTCACTATTTAACTGAATCATAGGAGAAAGTCCTCTTGTCTCACCAGTTAGAAACATTCTTAATCAAGAAAAGGTAAGGAGAAAAAAAATCCATGTTTAAGTTTATAAGTAAAGCCATGAGATATTGTGGCTATTTATAACAATGTGAATTGTTTTTGTTTTGATTTTCATCTTATGGCTGAATTTATTTTATTTATTTATTACAGAATTTCAATAGAAGGCCATAGGGATGTTTTAGATTTGCATTCCAATTAATGAATAAACATATGCAAATGAGCAGTGGCCTGTTTTTTTGTTTTCCTTTGGGACAGAAACAACCTTAATTTGCACTTCTGCCATCATAGCTTTAAAGCAGAAACTATTGCTCTTCTTTGGGTGATTGAACAGAATTTTTACCTCCCTGTCATTGCTCTTAACTGCCACCACTAAAAATACCAAAATTGTTTGGTTTGAGGACACACACATATGTGTTGTGTGCTGGTGAACAAAATTATCTCTGAACTGGAAACCTCTGGATTAAATACCCAGGTCTAAATTCCTTAGACTAGCAATCCTATTAAAATGCATGAAGAGTTAAGCTATTGTGAAGGTATTTGTAGGGACATTGTAAGCAACACTGGCCACCCTATAGCCTGCAGGCTGATGCTAGACTGCAGCAATCCATACCATTGGATGGAATTGCTGAAGTTGCTCAGGATTACAGTGTGAGCAAGATTGGGAGTAAGGATATTTGGGGAAAGCCATTCTGTCAAGGGTTATAATAGCACTTGAGAGGAAATATGTTCAGCCTGCAATGCTTAGTAAGGCTATAATTGACCTCAGTTTCCCTTTGAAAGATGTCTTGTTGAAAAAGCCAAAAAAGTACATTCAGCCTTGTGGGAGTTTAGATAGAATTTCCTACATTTTAATTTTTGCATGAGCCATCAGACCTGACTAAATTTTCTTTGGTGGGAGGACTAATTTCTTCACTTGATTGTTTCTTGCTCATGAAGATGAACATGCTTTTAAAATTGGAGGAAGAAAATCAATAATCTGCACTAATAACACTAGTTTGAAACAAAAGGCTGCAAGCTCTACTAATAAAAGTAAAAAAAGCACAATGTTAGTACTAATAATATATATAAGTTATTAATGTTATTAAAGATATATATATACATACATACATATCTATTTCTAAAATTTGGATTGCTAGCAAAGAATTAAGAGAGAACTGGAATAGCTATTTCGAACTCTTTAGCTCTTTTCAACCAGACATACCTTCTGAGATTCGAACCTGGGCTGTCTCTCTCCCATATTTGGGCAACAGGGTGTAACATACAGCATTCTAGATAACTCCTCCCCTGTTTCTTCCCTCCCTAACATAGCTGGCAAAAGTGAGACAGAGCCTGTGGCCTAGAGGTTAATATATCTGCCTAACATGCAGACAGCCCAGGTTCGAATCTCAGAAGGGTATGTCTGGTTGAAAAGAGCTAAAGAGTTCGAAATAGCTATTCCAGTTCTCCCTTAATTCTTTGCTAGCAATCCAAATTTTAGAAATGTATATGATGTCACAGTTGTGACTGCTGCCTATGGATGGCTCTAGTTTGAGCTGATACAAGGCAAAAGATTTCTCTCTCCCATATTTGGGCAAAGGGCGTAACATACAGCATTCTAGATACATACATATGTATACACACACACATATATACATACATGTAAATACATGGGCAATTCAGAAATAAACCTCTGTTTGAGCATGTGCAAGAAATAGAAATAGGTGGGGATAGCAATCCCTGTTCTATGGTGCCGTGCGCAGTAGTTCAGTGGGCAGTGAGGAGTGGAAGGAGAAAGTTGTGTTGCAGTTGACTCATCTGTTAGATCAATTTAAAGCAAATCCTGCCATAGAAAATCCCACCAAATGTGAAGTGCGTGCAGTAATATGATTCCTATGTGTGAAAAAACCTTCTACAACTGTGATTTATCACAAACTATGTAATGTTTACGGACCAAATGTGATGAGTGAAGGTGTCCTACATCAATGGCGTCGCATGTTTAAAGATAGATGAACTGATGTGCACGATGAGGCAAGAAGTGGCCGCCCATCTGTAATCAGTGACGCCCAATGCACTTCACAATACTGTTACAGGGTGGCTTCATTCCCAGGCATGAGATATTTTTTGCAGAAGGAATTTTAAACCTTGTAAGACGTTATGACAAGTGCCTCAATTTGAATGGCAATTATGTCAAAAAGTAAGGTAATGCTGTAGTCTTCTAATGTATACAATAAAAGTTCTGCGAGTGTCTGTCATTGATAATCAAACAGATTATCAGTTTGATTATCAGTTTATTTCCAAATAAACTGTTGATTAACAGTTTATTAACAGTGTATTTCCAAATTGCCCTCAATATACAAACTCAACAGTAAAGGGACAGTAAAAGAAGTAAAGGGACAGTAAAAGAAGTCAAGAAATATGCCACATATTACCACTTGGTAGAGCAGCCATGAAAGCCTTGGAAAAGATGTTAACATGCCATTTCTCTATATCTACAACAATCAGAATTGTGCAAGTACTGGTATTTCTTATGATATTTTATGGAAGTGAAAGTTGGACTCTGAAGAAGCTAGTTAGAAAGAATATGGATGCATTTGAACTTTGGAATTGGAGAAGATTCTTGAGAATACAATAGACATCCAAGAAAACAAACAAGTGGATGATTGAACAAATCAACCCAGTATTCTTACTTGAGGCACAAATGATCAAGTTCAAATTATCATACTTTTGATATGTTATGTGAAGACCCAGTTCTCTGAAGAGAGCTGTGGTGTTGGAAAAGTGGAGATAAAGAGAAAGAGAGCAAAACTAGAGGCAAGATGGATGGATTCAGTTACAATGGCATTGGTATACTGTAGAAGACCAAGTTAGGGACAGGTTGTCATGGGGAAAAATATTTCTATGTAGTCAGTAAGAGTCGGCACTGACTTGATGGTACATAACCATTCAATGACTCAATGATTCAATTTGTTTTGTGGGGTCTTTAGATTGAAAATCCTCACTTTATTCCTGAGGATATGTCATTCTGAAAGGATGAATATAGCTTAGTTTCTAAACATGGCTTGTCCGGGACATTCAGTCTCAGGAATACTCAGATATGACACTGTGAAAAAGGAAGGAAGGAAGGAAGGAAGGAAGGAAGGAAGGAAGGAAGGAAGGAAGGAAGGAAGGAAGGAAGGAAGGAAGGGAGGAAGGAAGGAAGGAGCACTATCTCTTTCAAACAGAGCAAAAGGGAGTTTAGTATGAAAAGTCTTGAATAGTCTATTGACGACTGTCATCCTGACTGAAATTGCATGGGCTTCCTCACTGTTTCTTTCTCAATGAGTTTTGACCCAGTGTCAGAGAGAAGAACAGAATAAGATATTTTAAGATCTGACATGTTTCTTTCCATTTCAATATTTCCTAGAAAAGGAAGGGTGGCTCTTTTTCCCATGACAGCATCCTGTGCTTCTCTGAAATGTGCTTCGGCAGCATTTTCTACTTTTATAAATGGAAGTTGTCTATCAAGGACATGCTGCGTCCCATTTTGCTTTTGGGAAATTCACTCATTACCATCCATGGTGAAACAAAGGGCACCACAGTATACTGATTTGCTTTTGCTTGGGTCAGAAGGCAAGGAAGGAGATAAAGGTCATTTAGCTCAAAATCACACTATCAGCGTAGGCTCCTTTTAACAAAAACATGCCTTGGATGCTAATACAGACACGGGAAAGGAGAGTACAGTCCTGTTTTGTCCCTGTGGTCTGACTCTGCTCCCTCATTACACTGGAAGAGAAGTAGATCTCAGCATGAACATTTTGTACTAATGCAGTTTCCAATTTAATCTATAAATTCAACATAATTAGGATGTAAATGGCATGGGGAGGAGTGCATAAATATATCATGGGGGTGGGTTTAAAGAAGCCAAGTAGTGAAGAAAGAAGCAGAAAGGTTTCAGCCAGTTATCCCACTCTTGCTGACTTCCATGGCACATGGAGAGGCAGTGCTTTCATTTACTGAAACCTTCCCCAAAAGTTGATTAGTAGTAAATTATTCATAGCCTCTATCACTTAAGACAGCAGGGAAGGACTCTGCATTCTGAGAGTTCCACTAAAAAACAAACATGAAAAATCAGCTGGTCAGAGAGTTGACCACACATTAGAAATGTTTCTCGTGGTTCTACCTTTATAATATTAAGAAGATCTCTCTCTCTCTTTTTCACTCCTAGAGTGGAATAATCCTTTGCAGGAGAAAGCATTCCCTTAAGTTGTGCTGGCTGGTATTAATTTTCAATACAGCCACCTGTTTTTCTAATATACATAACATGCTGGAGATTATTCTGTTGCAAAAGTGAAGAATGACTAACAATGTCCACAGTAAATTAGTATTATTTAGATCCAAAGTATTTGCACCTAATAAAATAACCTGTGTCAAAAGTTCTCTTGAGGGCTCCACAAAACAAAACAAAACAATCTACCTCCAGAAACTGTGAATGCTACAACACTGGAAGTTTTTAAGAAGAGACTGGACAACCATTTGTCTGAAATGGTATAGGGTTTCCTACCGGAGCAGGGGGCTGGACTAGAAGACCTCGAAGGTCCCTTCCAACTATTATTATTATTATGGATTATCGCACAGTCAGCCAGATGTTCAGACTGGATTTGGCATTTTGTCTACCTATCGAGTCCTTACCCAGGACCTGGGATAGGCAGATGTGGATGATTGATGGTATTACAGATATCGTCGCAGGATGGAAGCAGTTCCTAGTAAGGCTGCCTTTTGCAATTGACTAATAGCGAATTTGTCAATGCCAATGGTGTTCAAGTGGTGCTCCAGTTGTTTTGGGATTGCACCCAAGGAGCCTATGACTATTGGTACTACCCTTGCTTGGTTTTGCCACAGTCTTTCTATTTCTATTTGTAGGTCTTTGTATTTTGTTATCTCTCCAGTTCTTTCTCGTCTATTCTGCTGTCTCCAGGCACTGCCACATCCACTATCCAGACTTTTTTGTCTTTCTTATCGACAATTGTTAAGTCTGGAGTGTTATGTTGCAGGTGCTTGTCTGTTTGAATTCTGAAGTCCCAGAGCAGTTTAATTTTATCATTTTCTATGATTTTCTCTATTTTATGATCCCACCAATTTTCGCTTACAGGCAAATGATATTTTTTGCAGATCTTCCAATGCACCATTGTTGCTACTTTGTCATGCCGATGCTTGTAATCAGTCTGTGCAATCTTCTTGCAAGAGCTTACCAGGTGCTCCACTGTTTCTTCAGCCTCTTTGCATAGGCGGCACTTACTGTCTGTTGCTGTCTTCTCAATTTTGACTTTATATGCATTTGTCCTTAAGGCTTGGTCTTGTGCAGCCAGAATTAGTCCCTCGGTCTCTTTCTTCAATTTTCCTGCTCTTAGCCATTGCCAGGTCTTGTTATTATCTGCTATCCCAGCTATTTTTTTAATGTACTGGCCATGTAGTGCTTTGTCTTCCCATGCCTCTATTCTGTTCTTCATTTGGTCTTTCTTGTAGGCCAGTTTGGTCTCTCCAGTAGTCAGTAAGCATTCCTGATATACTAATTTCAGTGCATCTTCATCTTTGTTCTTCAGATATTCTTCCAAAGCCATTTTTTCTTCTTCAACCATCTGATGTACTTGTAGTATTCCACACCCACCTATTTGCCTTGGTAGATAAAGTCTGTCAATGTCACTGCATGGATGAAAGGCATGATTCATTGTCATTATTTTTCTGGTCTTCCTATCCATTGCTTTTAGTTCTGCTTGAGTCCAGTCCACTATTCCAGCTGTGTACCTAATGACTGGAATTGCCCAGGTGTTGATTGCCTTTATGGTATTTCCTCCATTGAGTTTGGACTTTAAGATCTTCTTCACTCTCTTGATGTATTCACCTCTAATCTTTTTCTTGACTTCAATGTGCTTGATGTTGTCAGCTTGAAGGATACCCAAGTATTTGTAGTAATCTTCCTCATCCAGACTCTTAATGTTATTTTCGTGGGGCATCTTGATTCCTTCAGTTTTCACTATTTTTCCTTGTTTGATAGTAAGTGTGGCACATTTGTCCAAGCCAAACTCCATTACAATATCTTGGCTATATATACGGACAGTGTTGAGCAGCGATTCTATTTCAGATGATGTTTTTCCATACAGCTTCAGATCATCCATGTAAAGGAGATGGGATAGTCTGGTAGATGTTTTTGATGTTTGATAGCCATGACCTGAGTTATTCAGTATTGTTGACAGAGGAAACAGTGCAATAACAAATAGTAATGGTGACAATGAATTCCTTGAAATATTAACCTCTCCCAGTCTCTCACTATTGATCTGCAACTGTGTCCTCCATTGTGCCATCGATTTTTGCACAAATTTTGTGATGTTTGTACTGACTCTTGTTATTTCTAAGCACTTGATTATCCAGTCATGTGGCAGAGAGTCAAATGCCTTTTTGTAGTCATCCATGCCACATTCAGGTTGGTCTTCCATTATTATTATTATTCTCAATCATCGCACAGTCAGCCAGATGTTCAGACTGGATTTGGTATTTTGTCTACCTATCGAGTCCTTACCCAGGACCTGGGATAGGCAGATGTGGATGTTTGATGGTATTACAGATATCGTCGCAGGATGGAAGCAGTTCCTAATAAGGCCGCCTTTTGCAATTGACTAATAGCGAATTTGTCAATGCCAATGGTGTTCAAGTGGTGCTCCAGTTGTTTTGGGATTGCACCCAAGGAGCCTATGACTATTGGTACTACCCTTGCTTGCTTTTGCCACAGTCTTTCTATTTCTATTTGTAGGTCTTTGTATTTTGTTATCTTCTCCAGTTCTTTCTCTTCTATTCTGCTGTCTCCAGGCACTGCCACGTCCACTATCCAGACTTTTTTGTCTTTCTTATCGACAATTGTTAAGTCTGGGGTGTTATGTTGCAGGTGCTTGTCTGTTTGAATTCTGAAGTCCCAGAGCAGTTTAATTTTATCATTTTCTATGACTTTCTCTATTTTATGATCCCACCAGTTTTTGCTTACAGGCAAATGATATTTTTTGCAGATCTTCCAATGCACCATTGTTGCTACTTTGTCATGCCGCTGCTTGTAATCAGTCTGTGCAATCTTCTTGCAACAGCTTACCAAGTGGTCCACTGTTTCTTCAGCTTCTTTGCATAGGCGGCACTTACTGTCTGTTGCTGTCTTCTCAATTTTGACTTTGTATGCGTTTGTCCTTAAGGCTTGGTCTTGTGCAGCCAGAATTAGTCCCTCGGTCTCTTTCTTCAATTTTCCTGCTCTTAGCCATTGCCAGGTTTTATTATTATCTGCTTTCCCAGCTATTTTTTTCATGTATTGGCCATGTAGTGCTTTGTCTTCCCATGCCTCTATTCTGTTCTTCATTTGGTCTTTCTTGTAGGCCAGTTTGGTCTCTCCAGTAGTTAGTAAGCCTTCCTGATATACTAATTTCAGTGCATCTTCATCATTGTTCTTCAGATATTCTTCCAAAGCCATTTTTTCTTCTTCAACCATCTGATGTACTTGTAGCATTCCACGCCCACCTATTTGCCTTGGTAGATAAAGTCTATCAATGTCACTGCGTGGATGAAGGGCATGATTCATTGTCATTATTTTTCTGGTCTGCCTATCCATTGCTTTTAGTTCTGCTTGAGTCCAGTCCACTATTCCAGCTGTGTACCTAATGACTGGGATTGCCCAGGTGTTGATTGCCTTTATGGTATTTCCTCCATTGAGTTTGGACTTTAAGATCTTCTTCACTCTCTTGATGTATTCACCTCTAATCTTTTTCTTGACTTCAGTGTGCTTGATGTTGTCAGCTTGAAGGATACCCAAGTATTTGTAGTATCTTCCTCATCCAGACTCTTAATGTTATTTTCGTGGGGCATCTTGATTCCTTCAGTTTTCACTATTTTTCCTTGTTTGATAGTAAGTGTGGCACATTTGTCCAAGCCAAACTCCATTACAATATCTTGGCTATATATACGGACAGTGTTGAGCAGCGATTCTATTTCAGATGATGTTTTTCCATACAGCTTCAGATCATCCATGTAAAGGAGGTGGGATAGTCTAGCAGATGTTTTTGATGTTTGATAACCATGTCCTGAGTTATTCAGTATTGTTGACAGAGGAAACAGTGCAATAACAAATAGTAATGGTGATAATGAATCTCCTTGAAATATTCCTCTCTTGATATTAACCTCTCCCAGCTTCTCACCATTGATCTGCAACTGTGTCTTCCATTGTGCCATCGATCTTGCACAAATTTTCTGATGTTTCTACTGACTCCTGTTATTTCTAGGCACTTTATTATCCAATCATGTGGCAGAGAGTCAAATGCCTTTTTGTAGTCAATCCATGCCACATTCAGGTTGGTCTTCCTTCTCTTGCAGTTTTCCAAGATCATTTTGTCTATTAGGAGTTGATCTTTTGTTCCTCTGCTATTGGGGCGGTTTCCTTTCTGCTCAGGTGGAAAGAGATTGTTTTCAACTAGATGCTGTTGTACTGCATCAGCTACCACACCAGTTAGTAATTTGAAAGTTGTTGGTAAGCAGGTAATTGGCCTGTAGTTACCTGGTGTTGCCCCTTTTGCTGGATTTTTCATTATTAGGTAGGTTTTCCCAGTTGTTAGCCACTTTTCAATTTCTCCTCCTTGTAGTATATTGTTGAATTGTTTGGCAATGAGTGGGTGTATAACAGTTAGATGTTTCAACCAAAACCCATGCAGTTCATCTTCACCTGGTGCTGACCAATTTTTGATTTTCTTTGCTCTTTTTTCTACCATTTTTGTTGTTATTACTAGTTCTTTCATTTCAACTTCTGTTTTATTTGCATCCACCTCTTTTAACCAAGCCGCATCCTTGTTGTATTTCTTTGGGTTATCCCATATCTGCTTCCAGAACTGCACTGTTTCTTCCTTGTCAGGTACTGACTGATTCTTGCAGTTTCTCCATTGATGGATTGGTAGAAACGTTTCTGATTGGATTGAAATGGGAGGTTCTGCCTATAGTTTGCAATTCGAGCTTCATATCTACTGATTTTCCTGGCTATAGCTGTTATTTGTTGCTTTATTATTTCCAGTGCTTCCTTGATCTTCCTTGTTTCTAAGTGGTATTTCTTGATTAGGTATTCTTTGGTCTTCTTGTTCTTCAGCTTCTTTTCTTTCATCTGTTCTAGCTTGCTTGCATGTGATCTTAACTTGCTGATCTTATTTTCTAGTCTAACCTTCCATTTTTCTGGTGCACTGTTTGTTTGTTTTTCTTCTTTGTTGATTTTGCATCCCAGGTATTCTGTTATAACTGCAGCTGTGCTGTACATTAGTTGGTTTGTTTCTTGCAGTGAATTGGTGCTTATAATTGCTATTGCAGTATTTGCATCTTTTAATGCTTGTGCTAGCTGTTTCTTTGAAACAAGCTTCAATGCAGGCAGCCTTATTCTGTTGTTTTTGTGCTGTTCTAGATGCTCAGTTATTCTTTGTTTCAATTCTTTTATTTCTTTAGTTAGGAGGTTTTGTTCTTCCTGAGGACTAGGCGCCTGGTTTCCAAATGAGAACAGTTGTATATCTCTACTGGATTCTTTCACTGCCAACTCCCCTTGGTTTGCCTCTACATTCTGAATTACTTCTTGTAAGGCTTTGATTTCTTTGCCCTGGGTAAACCTTTGCAGTTCGTCCAATTCTGTTTCTGTAAATACTTTATTTCGTGTTATAAATCGGCGTGGATCTGCTAGTCTCTGTTCTGTTATTTCTGATTCTGGATGTTGTTCTTTCCAGAATTCGTGCATTCGTTTTAGATATCCTCGTCTTGTTGGACTTGATCTGTAGTAACAGATCATTATTTCTTTGTTTTCCATCACTGTGTATCTGCGACGGGTAAACACCTTTTCTTCCAGTAGTTCTGCAGCTGCTGGCCCTGTTGCTCAGCCAACACTCCTGAGTCCTGTAACCCATTTTTCACCAGATATCCAGGAACTCCAATATCTAGCGCGGACCTTGTTAACCCGGGCGACGTCCGAGCCGGTATGGCATTCTGAAATTTACGTCTCACCATATGTTTTATGGGAGAGACACTCTTTGTCTGACTCCTCTGATGAGACCTGTCCAGTATGGTTGAACCTCTGGCATAGCTCTCATCTTCCTCAGAGTACACAAGCCCCACAACCACGTCAAGGTAGTGCCTCACTGGGGGATTATTATTATTATTATTATTATTATTATTATTATTATTATTATTATTATTATTATTATTATTATTATTATTATTATTATCTCCATTCCTTCTCCATCACATTACTTTTGTACCATGCTGGCTTTATCTTGCTTCATGAAGATTGCATGGAAAAAATCTTTCCACATATATTGATGTATGTACATTTTTTTCCATATAAGAAGAAAATGTGTTTCAGAAGGTTCCTCCTCAATCAGAGAAATTCTAAATGTCTAGGTTATTATATACTGAGAATCCTTTTTTTCTGCCATCCAGATGTGTATACAACATCTGTACTGAAGTTTTTACTAGAGATGAAGCTTACAATGAGACAATAGCCCTACAGTGGGGCTTAGTATTTATATGAGCTGTCTGACTTTCTGAATTCTGAACAATAGTTACAAGAAAAAGAAACATGTTTTCATATCTGTGGTTTTTTCAAAATACATTATTTATTTATTATATTTTTATCAGAGCAGTGTAGCATCCCCTCAACCTTGGCTGATCTTGAAAAAGCTAAATTGGAGTTAGACTACTGAATACTCAAATAAGGCAATTTCATACGTGTCACCTGGGCTGGGCAATTGAAATTTTATTCTACAAAAGAGTAATGGTGCAGTATTTCTATATTCTTACCAAGAAAACAAAAAAGACCCATTTAGATGGTCATTAGGAGTTGAGTTGAATCAAAAGAAATTTTACATTAGACTTTCCCAAAGCCAACGGTCTCTGGGCATTTTGCTGAACATTCTACCTACCATCTCTTTAGCATTCAAATGCAACTTAATCAATTCAGTGCTAGTAAACGGGCAGCTGCTAACGGAAGCAGTTTAGAAAACTTTCAACAGATCTTAATTAAATATATAACTTAATAAATTAAACATATACTTATAGGGTGAGGTGTAGATTCGACCAGGCCCTAAGATGGTTGCTGTGACATTCACTTAGAGTTGTTATTCAGCCAGTCTGGTCAAGTTAATGAAAGCCGGGTATTAAATTTCACACACATTAGAGCAGCTTAGACAAAATCCTTTCTCTTGCATGTCCTGGCAGAGTGGGGAAGAAAAAAGCTCAGAATGCAAGAGCAGAGATTGGCCTTTGCAGGTGCAGCCAAAACCACAGCCTTTACAGTAGCCCTTTTAGGTTTTCTAGATAGCCAGCTTGTTCAGGCAGAACAGGAAAAATGTGAGGTTTTGGCTTCACACTTTCATTAGATAGAAAACACTGGGATTTGAACACCTAATAAAGATTTGCCTTCTATTGATTCCTTTTTTAAAAAAATAAAACCTGGTGTGCATTATGATGTTTTAAAGGAGGAAATCTCTGTCAAATTTACTAATAGGTTTGCATGCAGTTATAAGATAAATAGGACTTTGAATGAAAAATATTATTATATAAGCCCACTTCTAAGAAGAACTAAGCTTAGACTTACAACTGTTTTCGTTATATAACTTTATCAGGAATATTAAGAAATGGAGAGAATTAAATAAGAAAAATAATATGTCTGTAAGGACCCCAACTTTCATTATCCACACTAAAAAGGATATCAGGCTCTTCTTATGTCTTCAGTTCTTTGAGTTAAAAACCAGGAACAAATTTTATTGAGAAATGCCATCCATTTGAAAGCAAATATTCATAAGGAAGATTTTTGTTGATTAGCTTTACATTTCAAAATTCACATTTCTGAAAGTTTTAAATTTACATTTAATTAAATGGCATTATTTAGAGCAGATATTTATGACATATACATTTCAGGAAATAATAGTTTATGATATTAAGGTGATAAGAAAGGTGAACTCCTTTCTTTTTGGGGTTGTGACTCAACATGTTTGTCATATTTCTTGAAATGATGTAGCCTTTTGAGAGTGATTATTAACTCATAGACTCGATGGACCACTAGGTCTTCTTCTGCCAT